>NW_026530350.1:0-177735 GCF_026979565.1 Vidua chalybeata
AGAAACGCTCACGTGTCAGCACAGGGGAGCAAGGAGCACTGGGCTCCTCTCAGGGTATCTCAGCTGGGCTTGCTCCACAACACAGCCCCATTTTAAGGCCTGCTGATGCCCAGCTGCCAGAAATGCCTACCTTGCTCTCTCCAAGATGCACAGGGAGAGCCAATGAGCAGGATGCCTTGGGAGGCAAACCTTCCCTGCCTTTTCTGAGGCCAGGGACACACCAAGATCCAACAAGACTCTCCACGCTGCATGGTCCACACAGCCAGCTCTGTGCTGGCCCTGGGCCACAGCAGCATCCCCCAAGCAAGAGGCAAATGCATATTGCCAAGAGTTGAAACCCAGCAGACAGGGAAGATGTGAAAAGTGTGTGCATAAAGGCCTTTTAATTCACAGCTCTCAAAGAGAGCTTTGGGACTCGTGGCTGGACAGAGGCGCTCCTGCTCACACCTCTGTCCAAAGGGGGGAACACACCCTGCTGCAGGTGCTTGGGTTGGTCTGCATAGGTCCAGGCGGATGCCAAACCTGCTCTTCACAGCCTTCTCCCTTGCCCTGCCCCTCTGCCAAGTGCAACGAGCCTCAAAGACTGAAAGGACCACAGAGAGACAAAGGGGGACACTTGCACCTGCCTCCCTGGGAAGCACTTCCCTTGAGAAGCAAGCCCCTTTCCTCCAAAGGCATTTCCCCAAATGTGTAGCTTTCCTGGGGAACACCAACACACTCTTAAGAAAAGCTGGCAAGGCTGAGTGACTTCAGGTCCTTTCAGGACAGGCACTCCAGCTGTAGCTCCTATTCCCCAAGTGTGTTTCCAGGTGGAGGTTCAGAGGTGCAGCCCCAGGCCCTCTACAAACACAAGCTGCCCGCTGCCTCTTCACCTGCCTCAACTCCTGCCTGGGGTCACGGCAGCAAAACCAGGCTGTTCCAGCCAGAGCCCAGAGCCCTGTTCCCACAAGATGCTCCTGCCAACACTTCCTGCACATGAACATCATCTAGGATATCATGCCCTGGTTCCACGAGAAATTCCTCTACCCATTCCCCTTTTTCTTTCTGGACAACCCAGGCTCTATTTGTAATAGATTCTAAAGTTTTCTTTACACAAAAAAATACTGCCAAAGATAATAAGCACAGCAAAAGTGACAAGAAGGATTCTACTTCCTTCCATCAAGAAGGTTTTCAGCCATCCAGTAATTCCACATTCCTTGAGCCATTTGTCAGAAGGATTTTCAACAATAGTAAGCTTTTTCATATTCTCTTGAAGTAGGGAAAGTCTCTTGTGAATGGAAGCAGAGTGATCAGAAAGATTCATGCAACACATTCCTTCAAAATCCTCACAGCGATGTCCTTGAGCCAGTAACAAGAAATCAGTTGCGGCACGATTCTGTAATCCAGCGTGTTGTCTACTGCCAACGTCAGTGGTGAGCTCACTTAATATTTTGGAGGTGATATTACTTTGTTTCCCTGTCCAACAAGCCAGTCGTCTCATTAGTTCAAAAGCTCAGGCGGAAGCAACTCCTGGTGCAAAAATTGATGCTGAAATGACAGATGGTCGTCCCCACAATTGAACATCATCTCTACAGTCAGGTCCTAATTCTAATTGGTGTACGCTACGCTTAACACGTTGAGACTTGTGACTTATGTTGAGTACCTGTTGGATGCTGGGGGCAAATGATGTTAATTTGCCAAAGTAACACGGTCCTCCTGCTGCTTTAGCAGGTATGGCAGGCCAGGCACGATCCCCACAAATGAGGAATACTCCTGGAGGTTACATCTGTGCCGTGGCCCTAAACCATGGAACAGGCCAAATCCAATTGTCACAAACAGCAGGAATGTTGTTGTACCAAGGGGATCCAGGGGCAATGCAAGTACTATTACTTCTTGGTTTGAATGCCTGAAGGTTTTCGGAGCTAATGTCCTTTCTCTGAAATCCAAAAACTAGACAGTAATTTCCTGGAGCAGACCCTAACATGTCAAGCTCCTGAGGTTCTTTTTATACCTGTAACATTCAGTCCTTTTTGCAATTAAGAATGCTCAGGACCCTAGGGGATTTGGTCGAAATGTTGAGTTGTTTGCAGCAATTAATTGGAATGCCTTTTGTTTCATTTCATTGTTGTGGATATTCTCAGTTCAGTCAGAGAGAAAAAGAGAGATTTCTACCAGGCTGGGCCTGGGAGAGAGTTGGAAAAGAATGTAAAGAATTCACTATGTCTCTTGTTCATATTGTTTATAGATATATTCTGCCACCGTGCATCATTCAGAGCGCACCAATGGTGTGAGATGATTTTACTTTAAGTCCAATGAAATTTGTCTGCACAATGTTCTCGCTAAAGAGAGTGATGCATTTGAAATAAATCAGTTTTGCTTGTCACCTTCTGAACTGGAGTTCTTTGTTCCTGTCCTGCCACAACAACAACAACAGGCGGTAGTACAAAACTCATCTGCTGCTTGTTCAGGCTTGGGATATACTTTACTTTTTGTCCAAGGCCTGAATTCTGTGAGATTGTTCAAAGGAACTCTGATTAAGCAAGTACAAAAGGGATCAGAGGGGGTAGCTAGTGATAAACAGAATGATTTTTGCCCTGTCTGATTGGCCCAGGTAACCCACATATTTGTTCATGGTTGGATGTTAATCCATGCTGTCTTCTCCAAGGACAGTTTTGTCAGTCCTAACAGCCCTATAATCAAATGAAACAAGAATTTTGTAATTTTTGTTCCTAACTGGTAAAATGAACACCACAGGCCAAGAACTTGCATTCTTTTTGTGGCTAAGACAACGGTGTAAGCCTTGGTTACAACATGCCAAAAGAAAGCTTTGTATAGGCCTTCAATATTTTCTGGTATCCATGTTTCTGGAAAAGGCTGATCTGGCTCAAGGTTCAGAAATGCTCTACCAGGTTCTTCAAAGGTAATACTAACAATGACATCTCAGCAGTCTAAGCACAAAGCATGATCAGTTTGCAAGTGGTTCCACTGTATAACAAAATTCTTTCTATAACTACTGCAATGTAACACTATGTCAGCTTGCTTTCCACAATTTTCACAAGCAGAATTTTTATAGCATTTTCTTAACACAGCATTACAAGCTAGCAGTCCAAATGATTATCCTGCTATGACTTTTGACACGACGTCTTCTATGGAAGGTGGGATTGGTCCGAGTTCTTTGTGGAGTCTCTTGAAGATTGGGAAGAAGTAGAGTTGATATTGATATTCCCTTCATTCTGCTGGGGTTGACATGCAGGGCTGACAAATCTGCTAGGGACCCACAAAGGTTCTTTACCTGTGGAAATACAGAAATATCCTTGACCGATAAAGACCACTGGACTGGGTCCCTCCCAGTTCCCCGGAGTCATGTTTTTAGAATGAACTTGCATCCCAGGAATGGTTTGATTTTGACTGTTTTGAATAGCGTGATGATGTATAACAACAGGAGGCCCCTCTCTTCCTTCTGTTAGAGACAAGTAATTCCATGTAAAAATTACTTTATTTAACCGTTTACTTGCATCAATCTCAGTTGTCTTTTGTTTCCTCAAGTATTCTTTTATTGTGCGATTTGCTCTCTCGACTACGGCCTGTCCTGTAGGGGAGTGTGGAATTCCCCTGACATGTTTCACCCCCCAGGTTATCATAAATCTAGCAACCCATAAACTACTGCAAGCAGGGCCATTATCTGTTTTGATTTCTGCAGGCACTCCCATAACTGCAAAACAGGCTGTTAAATGTCTTTCAACATGAACTGCCTTTTCTCCAGCCTGGGCAGTGGCCCAAATGAAGTGAGAGTATGTATCAATTGTTACATGGACACATCTAGACTTCCTAAATTCAGGAACGTGTGTTACATCCATTTCCCAAATTTGGAATGCTTTTAAACCTTTTGGGTTTAAACCCTATACCAGGCCCATGATGACTAGCAGGGGGACATGTCCATGTCCTCATGACTGAGGACAGGAACGAACAATTCCTTTTGCATCTGCCAAAGGGATTCTGTTCTGTCGATGCAATGATTTTGCATTTTGATGAAACATTTTGTGAAAAATGCCAGACACTTGTTTTTAGAATTTTTAAAACTTTAATAATAATAAAATGGTTATAAAAATAGCAATGCAATTAGAGCAATAAAAATTTAGGGTTGGGACAATGACAAGACAATTAAAAGCAAAGACTTACAGACATCCGGATGTTCTTGGGCACTAAGCTGCCAAAAACATGCCTTGCAAACAAAGGAATAACCCTTAAAAGCAACAGCCTGTTGCATATTCATCTATCTCATATATGATGCATAAATTCCTTGCAAATTAAGAACTTTTCTGGTTTTTGTCAACTTCTTCCCCTTAATCCTGGTGCTTCCATAAAGATGGAGAGAAGGTAGAAGAATATTTGTCTTTTCCGATAAGGAGGCCATAACTCTTTGTGTCCTGTCACTGTTATCTCTCTGCGGAGAGTTTCTTGAATATCTTATCCCTATCTTGAGCTAGTAAAAAATCTTACATCAGAGTTTCTATGTTAACATTATGTTATAACCTAAAACTATATTTAACACACCACTCAAGAGAATTAATGCAGCATAACTTTCTAATATTACACATATCATATTCGTTTTAGTATTTGTGAAAAGCCAGTCATAAAAGATGCATTTTTCACAATTTCATGGCTGTTTCGGGCTTCTTCGAATTTGTTTCTTGGAGGTGTTATTGCAAAACAACTGACTGCTTCATCTGCTTGTGCATTGCCTTTGCCTAATCTAATGTTCCACTGATGGCTTCTGATATGCATCATGCAGAATTCTTGCTCTCTTTGCTGAAGCGTGGTATGGAACTGTACAAACAGTTCACCAAGCTGCTGCTTTTTTCTTTCTCATAGCAAAGCATCTTCAATGCGCTGCACTACGCCGACTACACACATTGTCTCTGATGCTATGTTTACAGGCGTATCTTTCCAGTTTCCAAAGCCCAGCACACGGCTTTCGGTTCTAAGGTTTGGAGGCTGCCTCTCTGTTGCCCAAGGATGATGTGCTTCTGCCAGTGATTTTCTGATTGCCACACACATGCAGCCTTCTTCATTTTTCACCCTGCATCTGTAAACACCGTTGGCCCTTTAACTGGCCTTTCAGAACAGAGTGGCCTTTTGACCCGTATCGTTCAAGCATCTTCCAAAGAGGCCCTTTTGGTCAATTATTATGTACAGTTCCTGTAGAGCCTATCAAGGCTTCCTGCACTTCAATCAAATGCCACAGGAGCCATTCCAAATCATCTTCACGGACCGGGATGCTGATGTCTGCAGCCTCAGCTCCATCTAGTTCAATGATTCTGTCCCTCCCTTTCCTTACCAAAGCTGCTAATGCTTCTGACCAACACGAAATACGATGCCATAGTTGCATTGGCAAAAAGTCCCACTCAAGAATGATCGCTGTGTCCTCCCCCTTTTTCTTTTGCCATTGTAGGATAATGGCAAGGGGAGAAGTGGTGGCGTTGCAGATCAGAAGAGATAATGGCTGATCTGGCAATCGGCGATTACTCCATCCTGTTTGAATCTTACGAGCTACTGCATGCAGGGCAGCCTGTTGTTCTGGTGAACAGGTGCGGGGTCTTTGTGCCTCGGTGCCATGCAGCCAAGACTGGAAGGGGAGGAGGTCATCTCTGGTGATGCCAACTAGATTACGAACCCATTGTAAGTCTCCCAAAAGCCTTTGAGCATCATGCAGGGTACCGATCTGTGCAGTGATGGTTACCTTTTGTGGCCTGATCTGAGCGTCCGAGGTGAGCCAACCCAGGTATTTCCATGGTACAGAACGCTGGACCTTTTCAGGGGTGACAGTCAGTCCACAGGAGTGCAAATGGTTGATGATCCACTCAAATTCACTATCTGTTAAATCAGATTTGGCAGCAAACAAAATATCATCCATGTGGTGATAAATGAGCATGTGAGACCATTGCTTTCGCACAGGCTGAAATGCCCAATCCACAAAGATTTGACACATACTTGGACTCTTTCTGGACCCCTGGGGTAAAACTACCCATTGATAGTGTTTGGCAGGGGCTGCACGGTTGACAGATGGCAGAGTAAATGCAAACCTCTGTGTATCATCAGGGTGTAAAGGAATTGTGAAAAAACAGTCCTTTCAGTCTATTAGTATTTGCCAAGTTTGTGGGATCATTGTAGGAGCAGGAAGGCCACTTTGCAGAGCACCCATACCTAACATTTGATCATTAACTTTTCGTAAATCATGCAAAAGTCGCCACTTGCCAGATTTTTTCAGGATGACAAATATAGGAGTGTTCCACGGGCTTGTGGAAGGTTGAATGTGACCTGCTTTTAGCTGTTCCTGCACTAACTCTTCTGCAATGCGCAGCCTTTCTGAGGTCATCGGCCACTGGTCTACGCACTCTGGCTTTTCAGTTAACCATGTAATTTTTAGAATGGGCAGCTGCCGCCCAGTGGCCGTGGCACAAAATGCTGATCTGTTGTCAGGACCAGTCCCGGTTGTGACAAAACATCCCGTCCAATCAATCCTGGTAAAGTGTGTGGAAGTTGCATTACATAAGGTTTAATTACAATTGTTTGGCCGTCTTCAAACTGCAAAGTAATTAAGTCTTTACTTTGTTTTGGTGCTTTTGCTCC
This sequence comes from Vidua chalybeata, assembly GCF_026979565.1. NCBI lineage: Eukaryota > Metazoa > Chordata > Aves > Passeriformes > Viduidae > Vidua > Vidua chalybeata. Next base: position 6,610 of record NW_026530350.1, read on the forward strand.
TCCCACCCCCACTGCTTGGGCAACTGGAGATTGTAATTCCCATGTCAGAGGCCACATATGTTGATTAATGATGGTGACATCTGCTCCAGTGTCTAGTAATGGTTCTAAACTAATTTGTTGAAAGCCCTTTTTCAGTTGAATTTCCGGATATGGTCTTTGATTAAGGTCCAATGTGAAAAACACACCATATCCAGAGGATCCAAAACCTTTATTTCCTCTTACTTTAGCTACTTGGCCTTGTTTTCTGAGTTTTTCATAATACTCTCAATGTGTAAGAAAGTTTTCATAAGGAAGTATTTGTGCAATCTTGCTGCCTTTAGGAATTGTTACAGGTGGTTGTAAAGCACAGGCCATGATTTCTACTTGCCCTATGAAATCTGCATCTATTACTTTGGGTAATGCAATTACTCCTTGTTTGCTTGTTGACGACCTGCCAAGTAAAAGCCCTCGGGCTGGAGACTCAGCCCTGAGCACAGGGCCTTTTACTTCAGCTGGAATCAATGTTACCTCTTTGTTGCTCAGGGTTACCTCTACTGTGGTTGCCACGTCCACTCCGAGACTCCCTCGGGTGGCTGGGACGCGCTGGTATAGGAAACCGTATTTTTCATCTGTGTCGAAGGGGTGTGTTGGGTTGAAGGGGTCTGTACTTGTGTCTTTGTGCGGAGACAGGTCGCGCTGCTCTGCATGTTTCTTGACGGTTTGTGAGCACAGGCAGCGGTGGCACGAGTGTCAGAGTTACACACATGACACCAAACGGTTTTGGAACAGGTTCGCCACATATGCCCAAATTCACCGCATGGGAAGCAGGTAGCAGTTTTAATCTTTCTGTTATTTTGACCTTTTATTTTAGCTTGCTTGCCTCTGTTTCCAGACAGAGCAGCTGCAATTACATGACCTCGTTCCTTTAATGTTTCTTTCATCGCTGCCGTGAAGGCGGCTGTCTGATTATTCTGTTCTGCCCGAGTGGCTCTCATAAGCATTTTGTCAACTGGGCTCCCTTGGGGCAATGTTGCCAGGATTGCTCTCATTCTGGCATTTGCTCCTTCAAAAGCGAGAGTGTGCGGAACATATGTTCCTGGAGTTCAGGAGGCAAATCTGCATTATCTTTTATTGCTGCTGACAGACGGTCTAGGAATAGTCCACAGGGCTCTGTTCTTCCTTGGCGGACAGCGGTCTAAGGTGCAGGATTTTCTTATCAGGTACAGACAAAAGAGCTCAGTGGGCTCAAGTCTGGGCAATTTGGTGCATTTGAGTAGGATATGGTAGCTGAACCTGTGTGTTAGAATAGGGTTCTTGCCCAGTTAGCATGTCTGCCTGTGTACCATACAGAGGGTCTCCTACTATTAAATGTTTATTTGCTTCTTCAACTGCTCATCTTTTCCATTCTCTTTCAAACAACAAATACTGAGACAGAGTGAGGAGAAGGGTCGCAACTCTGGCACAGTCAGCAGGGGCAAGGACATCTGCTGTAGAAATAAACGGTATAATTTGTCGGGTAGCTTCTGATCGAATACCATGGGTAGTAACTGCTTGTTTTGCTGGTTGCAATATTTTCCAATCATGAGATTCCCCATTGGCTTAATTATTACTGACTATTGCAGGGCAAGCAAGAGAACTGGCAGCCTGCCATTGACCTTCTATGATAGCATCTCGAATCACACCCGACCATCGCTGTTGAATTGGATCTTTTTCCGGCCTTGGTGCCTGCGGGGGTATTGCAAGGCATCCGGGCATGGGTGGAGTAGTCGGCTCCACAGGGGGTGTCACAGGGACTGGGACGGAAAGGGGTGTCGAATAGTCTTTAGCACTGACACAGGGTCTGTTCGTTTTTCCAGTTGTTCCTGTCATATGGATAATTCTGCTAATTTCTTTAACATTTCTTGAATTGAGTCATTAGAATCCGATTTTTTAGCTTTGTACTTAGATTCAGAGCGCTTTGACCTTCTAACTCTATCTTTTTCCTCTCCCTCGGACTCAGCCGACAGCATAGATTCGTCTGATGCTATGTCAGTCAAAGGAGGGCACAGGGAAGGGCAGCATTCTTTTCCTTTCTGCCCGCAAGCTGAAGCTGCCTTTTTCGGACTTGCATCACCCACCGCCTCAGGAATTTCTTCTATTTCTGCTGCTTCAGGCACTGCTTCCATATCTCTGGCTTCTCTTGAAGGGGGATCAGTTACTTTTTCTAATTTTTGACCAGCTGCAGCAGACTCTGATGGGGCAACCTCCTCTTTTTGTGATGGATTATTTAGCAACTCTTGCAAATTAGAGCAAACAGGGGCAGAGATTCCTTTCATGGGGACCTTTCCAACTCCAAAAATGTCAGCAAGACGTGATGGCTTGGAAGGAACTTGTTGCTTTGTTCCACTCACATCGCCTCCCAAATCCTCAATGGCTGCGGCAGCTACCTTTTTCTCAGCTTTCATAGTCTCTGATGTACTGGTGATAGATTTCCAAGTAGCTCCTAACTCCCTTGCTTCTTTTCCATTTTTTCCACCTTCTATCCTGATGTCCCGGAGGTAGTTTCCTACCTCTTGCCACTCAGGTTCACTAAAGAGCAGGGCAGGTTCAGAAAGCTTTCCTTTTTTTTACATGCCCATTTTATTAGGGCTATTACTTCTTCTTCTTTGGTGTCCTCACCTCTCTTTGAGAGGATAGTTGTCAGTAATTTAACTGCCGCGTCTAATTCCATCCTGGTCTTACCTTGGCAGGGGCTTGATCGGCCGCTCAAGCTCCGGACTCTGCTCTTGCGTTTGCCTACCAGGCCTCTCCTGCCTCCAGCTCTCCGGCTCCCAAATCAGGTGCTTACCTGATGTTTGGGAGCCTTCCGCATTTAAGTGATCTGCATTTAAGCAAAGGAGTCCCTGTTCATGGTGCCAGTATGAAGAGGGTCCCACGGAGAGCCGGCCGGAGTAATGACACTCAAACCACTATGGCTACATGTCCTCCTCCTTTATGGTCTAATTTATCCATATTTTATACCTTATTGCCTTACATCATACAATAGCTAATTAACATTCATTGGTTAAGGTCATATGATCACATCTACAAGTCACTTATTGATTGGCTGTTATACTACAAGCGTCTGATCAGGTTATAGTACGTGACAGTTTTCAGCATCCAGCATAGACTATTGTATTCATACAAAGCTTATTGTCTTTCCAAGGATGTCCTAAATTCTTCTCAAGTAACTAAAGTATCTCCGTAATCTGCAGGCCAGGGTTGTCCAGTTCCTGCAGAGAAATGCCATCAAGGATATCATGCCCTTGTTCCATGAGAAATTCCTCTACATTTCTCGAATGTCACACAGCTGGTCTCTAATGTCACAGCCTGTTCTGTGATGTCATAGCCTGCTCTGTGATGTCAGACCTCTGCCCTGTGATGTCACAGCTGACTCTGTGATGTCACAGAGACAGCCTATGATATCATAGTTGTGTGATGACCTCACATAACCCACTCTGTGATGTCATATCCCACTCTGTGACCTCATGTTCCCAGATGATAAATTGTCTCCACCTGCTGAGCACACACAATGCTCGTTCTGCAAAACCCTGGGCCTATGGAAAGCACACAATGCCCATTGTGTGAGAAGGGGAACTGAAATTCACCAGCCTCAGTGTCCTGCCAGCTCAGCCAGGCTGATGGGAACATTGGTGTCCACGACCACCAGGGACCACCAGAGAGACCCCCCAGGACAGAAGAAGGCATGCAAAAAATGGGAGGGGAAATGTGTGTCGGAATCTCCCCCAGATTGTGGTGACTCCGGGTGGTGGTAAAGTCTCTCCTCCCACCCGTGCCTTCAAAGAAAGACTCAGTAGTCTTCAGTCGTCTGGTCTCAAGGCAGTTTATTGCATGTTATCTCAAGGCACTCAGACTTCCTGCCATTCTCCCTGACTCCTTCTCCCTCTGCGTCTCTCTCCGTCTCCCTTCATCTTCGTCTCTCTGTCTCCCTTCGTCTTCGTCTCTCCGGCCCAAGGGGCTGATGCCATCTTTTATATTACACATTACGTATTAAATGTTTATAGTTTTTCCCCAATGCCTATTACCTATATTGAACAGTGGCTTTCTACTCTAAACCAATCTGTAAGTGCCAACATCACCAAGAACATGGGGAATAGGAAGGAGAAAGAAGGAGGACAGGGCATGCCCAAATCCCTCCATCTTTGAACTTCCGTCCCCCATGTACAGAACTCAGACCTCTCTGTACAAGGCCTAAAATCCCCCTGTACAGCACTCAAAAATCCTACCTTTTGCTTTGTGATTACTTCTATTATAATATCTAAACTTTTGTGATTTCTTGTTCTCCCTGCAAAGTTGGTAAATTGTTCCATGGGTCAAACTCAAAACCACAGGGGTTTCTGGCTGCCTGCTAGGGTCTCAGAGGCTTCTGCCCTGGACCCGGAACATCCAAGAGTGTCTGAGGGACACCTTGGGTTCCGACATCTCCCCCTCCTGTTTGCACTAAGAAGACCTGCCTTGCCACTTTGTCCATGACCCGCCGAATGCATAGAAAAATGCACGGCAGAACAAGCAGAAGAACTAGAAATCCTGTAAGGATATAAAATGCTATCTTCAAAAGCTCCCTCCACAATGGTGAGAGACTAAAAAGGTTGATGAAGTCATCCCACCAGGATCCTGCAACCTTTTGCAATTTGCTGATGCTGTTTTGCATTTGTTTTATATTTTCATGGATAGATTTCGAGTGAGCAGACAAGTTCATGCAGCACATCCCCTCAAATTCTTCACACCCATGTCCATGTGATAGCAGCAAATAATCAATTGCCGCCCTGTTCTGAAGCGTTGCTTGTCTCGCGCTGTCGATATCTGTTAACATGTCGCTCAGTGCAGAAGAAATGGCAGGAGTGTGTTTGCTCAGCCAACACGCCATGTGGTCCAATTGTGTCAAGGCCACCCCCAATGCTGCTTGGGGTGAGAAAATTGCTACTGCAATTCTCCGAGCCTTGTTTCAGGTATAAACCTCATCATCACAATTTGGGCTATATTGTTCAATGGATCTTATTTCCCTGCGTGACTGTTTCCTCAAAGTTTTCAAATTGGGTGTTATCAATGAGAGTTCTCCAATGCTGCATGGACCGCCCCTGATTTTTGCAGGGATAACAGGCCAAATTCTGTCCCCACAAATCAAGAAAATTCCTTTTGGTAAAACGGCTGGATTCTGGAGGGATAGTTTGCTCATCATCTTGGTGTAATTGCACCAGGATGATGCATTTCTGTAAAAGAGCTGGTTTGGAGTGACATCTATCGTGTGGTTATCTGTCTCTGTCACTCCCGATGGGTTGAATATGATGCAAAATTTCATTCTTGTTGACCCAAAGATGTCCAATTCCTGGGGTTCGAAATGAGCCACAGGAAGGAACTGTGTCCAAACATGCCATCCTTCCACAGGATCCGAAAAAGATTTCAGAACCTTTGGAGGGATGTTCTTTGGGATCGGCCATTCCTTCACCGGCACACCTACCAAACATGTCGAGAATGGTTTCCCTGGCCTTGAATGAGTCAGACAAATGCTGTCCAGACCTGCTGCCTTTGCCAAAGTTTCCCACACATTTCCCTTTGGCTGTCTCATGGGAAAATGTGCCCTATTGCCCATGGCAACAGGCAAAAGAATGAAGCACATGAACACTATCTGTCTGAACCCCATGCTCATGTCCTCACTCTCTGTGAGAAACCTTGCAGTGCAGCAACACCCGAATGACACTCGAGTCCCAAGAAGAACCCCAAGTCTCTGAGTTGTCAATCGTTGTCTGATGAGATGTTTGCAGCGCCGTTGTCTGCCTTCGTTTGCGTGCCTGTCTCTTTGCTTCTTGGATCTGTGTCCGCTTGCGTCTGCACCCGGTAAGGTTTCACGTGCCTTGCTGACACCCACTTCAGCCCTCACCCTGTGGAGACACAAGCGAAACCCTTGCCCCAAGTGATTAATGTGAATGGGCCTTCGATTTGTCCTGTCTCTGGGTTTCGGATCAAAACTAAAGGATTTTCCCTTAGTTTTGCTTGTGTGTTGTTCGTGAGGTGTCTGATAATTGGTGGAGTGGGCTCTGAGAAAGAGCCATTTAAAAAATTCAACACATACAGAGCTTTGTTCAACCGCATATAAGGTGTTGCACCTGCCTCCCCCTTTTCTGTTTATCCAAAAGGGATTTCAGGGTATGATGTGTTCTTTCGATGATTGCTTGACCTGTGGGAGAATGAGGAATTCTGAAAATGTGTTTGACTCCCCATTTTTTTAAGAATCTGTCAAGCACTTTGCCTGTGTAGGTTGGTCCATTATCTGTTTTTATTTCTTGTGGCACCCCTAATGATGCAAATGCTTGTAAAAAGTGTCTGCAGGCATGTTCTGAGGTTTCCCCTGTATGTAATGATGCAAAAATTGCCCCTGAGAATGTGTCAACTGAAACATGGATGTTTTTGAGCCACCCAAAAGATGGGTATTTTGTGACATCAGTTTGCCACAGCTGGAGACTTTGCAATCCTCTTGGATTGACTGCTCCTGTGGATGCAGGTGGCTGCACAAGTTGGCAATCTGGGCAAGCACTGATGATTTCCTTCGCTTGGCTTTTTGAAAGGCGAAAGGATTCCATCAATGCTTGAGCATTTTGATGGAAGAATGCATGGCTCAATTTTGCTTGCTCGAAAATGTCTGGCAGTGTCTGCGAGATGGACATTGTGAGCTTGTCTGCGCGAGCATTCCCTTCTGCTAAAAACCCTGGAAGTGAGGAATGCGCCCTGATGTGTGTAACAAAGTATTTGTGTTCCCTATTTTCTAGGATTGTTCTCATGCATGATAAATATGAATATAAAATTTCGTTATCTGTGTGCTTCAAAAGTGATCCCTCCAATCGTTTGACCACATTCGCAACATATGCTGAATCTGTGATCAGATTGAGAGGTTCCGGAAACAACTGAAAAGCCCTGACCACTGCTGCCAATTCTACAATTTGTGGTGAACCCTGCACTGTCTTGATGTCTGATTCCCATTCCTCTGTTTTTGGGTTTTGCCATGTGATCACTGATTTGTGAGTTTTTCCTGAACTATCAGTGAACACTGTCACCCCTTCCACTGGTCCCTGACTTATTTTTGGTTTTTCTCTAAAACTTATTTTTGCATTTAGCATTCTGTGAGGTGGGAAATGATCTGTGCAAACCCCTGGATACCCTAACAACGCAATGGAAATATCTTGTGAGTTTTGCATTGCCCATTCAAAATAATCTTTCTTCAAAGGTAAATGAATGATTGAGAAATCTCTGCCTGACATTGTCAGCAACCTTGTCCTTGCTTTGATGATGATCTGAGCCATCATCTCCAAGTCTGTGAGAATTGTTTTTGAGGGCCTGTAAGCTAAAAAAACCCACTCTATCATCAGAAGAGGGTCTCCTTGAGATGAATCCCATTGAAAAATCAACCCATGCAGTTGTGCTGTTTCCCCCAACACCGCCAAATGGAAAGGCAGCGATTCCGCAAAGCGATGTGCCTGTCTCTGTTGAATCATATCTGTGATCTTTTCAAGATCTTTCCGTGCTTCAGGCGTGAGAGTTCTGGGAGATCTGATGTTGTTGTCCCCTCTCAGGAGATCGAGCAGTGACAAAAAGTCATCATTTGTGATTCCCAAGATCGGTCTCATCCAGTTGATCTCCCCCAAAAGCTGTTGCAAGTCCTGCAGATTGGTGACTTTTGTGTTGATCTCCAGTTTTTGTGGCCTTATTGTTTGCTTTGTGATCCTCCGTCCCAGATATTTCCAAGGTGCAATTTCTTGTATTTTTGAGGCACTAATTTCCATTCCTGCTTTTTGAACCTCTGCGATCACACAGTTGCGGACTCTCTGCACCTCCTGTTTTGTTGGTGCCGCGATGAGCAAATCATCCATGTAATGAACGATTTTTGTTTTCGGATGTTTCTCCCGTGCTGGACGCAAAACTTGAGCCACATACCATTGACAGATGGTCGGAGAATTTTTGAGACCCTGTGGAAGAACGGTCCAATGGTACCTTTGCAGGGGTTCCTCCCTGTTGAAACTTGGGACGGAAAATGCAAAACGTGGAGCATCATCTGGATGGAGTGGAATGCTGAAAAAGCAGTCCTTGAGATCGATGATGACAAGCAACCAATCTCTCGGGATCATTGAGAGAGATGGAAGTCCCAGCTGGAGTGGCCCCATATCTTAGATGACCTCATTGATCTTCCTGAGATCGTGAAGCAGTCTCCAAGATCCTGAAGTTTTCTTGTGAATGACAAACACTGGGGAATTCCATGGGCTATTTGTTGGTTTGATGTGTCCCTTCTGCAGCTGTTCCTGGACTAACTTTTTCAGTGCACTCAATTTCTTTCGTTCAAGGGGCCACTGATCCACCCAAACAGGATCATTGGTTTTCCAAGTCAATTTCAGAGTGGTGAGTGCCACAGTGACCCCCATTAAAAATCCAATTCCAATCTCGGTCCCCACTGTGCTAAGAGGTCTCTTCCCCACACTGTGATGAGTTTTTGCACAATGAAAGGACGAATGATTGCTGTTTTTCTTCCTGGACCTTTGATAATGAATGCGTTCTCACTCTGCATGCATAGGGAACTTCCTCTTATGCCTGTGAGAGAACCCAAAGGTGCAACCAAGTCCCATTCCTGGGGCCAAAAGATGTATGAAATGACTGTGACATCTGCCCCTGTGTCAAGCATCCCTGTAATGACGACTGTTTTTTCGTTACAAGTCAACTGACAGGTAATAAAAATAAAAAATAAATAAAAAGCAAAGAATTATGGACGTCCGGATGCTCTCGGGCACTTAAGCCACGACAAGCATGCCTTGTGAACAAAGAAATCACCTTAAAAACAATAGCCTGTTGCATATACAAAACACTTCATGATTATGCATATATTTTATTTAAAACAAGAAATTTGTCTGGTACTTGCTAAAAAGTTTCTATTAATCCCCAGGCGCCTTCGAGTCTAAGTCAGGCTTGAAGAAGTTCGTTTCTGTTGATAAGGAAAGCCATAAATCCCTCTCCTCTGGAAAATTTAGGGGTTTCTGAAATTGTTATCTTTGTGCGAAGAATTCCTTGATTATCTCATCTCTTTCTTGAGCTAGTTAAAAAGGATCTTACATAGCATAGTTTCTATTTTAACATTGTGTTATAACCTAAAAATACATTCAACCCACTACTTGAGATAATTAATACAGCATAACTTTCCAACATTACACATATAATATTCATTGTAACTATTGCGTAAAGCCAATGATAAAATATGCATTTTTCACACAGCCAAAAAGGAATGAAGAGTGGGACAGACAAACCATTCTGGGGAGGTCCAGGCATTCAGCTGGGACTGTGGAGAGTTTGGTTCTTGCCAATGGGATGTGTGTCCCCAAGCGCAATCTCCTGGCCTGCAGGAGAGTCTCGCTCACCTGCCAAAGCAGAAAGCTCAGGGCTGTGCTCGGAATGGGCTTGTCTGATGCAAAGATGTCAGAGCAATGTGAGGGCAGAGCCAGCCCAGCTGTGCCCAAGGCGTGGCTGCTCTGGGCTCTGCCAGGGCTCTGCTGGAGCTCAGCACCGGGCCCCAGTCAGCCAAAGAAGAAATGGTGTGACATGCAGCACAGACTTGCTTGAGCATTTCAGCAACACAGCTCAAGTTTGCAGAGTGTACACCTCCAAGGGAAAACATGCCACCACCCAAAAATTAAACTTGTTCAATAGCTTCTGAAATGAAATCAATCTGGGATGACCCCAAATGCCATTTTTCAGCTTGCTCAAGCTGTAGCTCAGGCCTTTGCTGAACAATTCTCTCCCCCACCTGCCTTTTACTTCCCAACTGCTCCCTCTTTTCCCCCAGTGAGTTCCCAGCACTGTTGCCTTCCTTGATGCGCCTCACCACGAGGAAGGCTGAGCCCCTGGCTTAGGGACTCATCCTGTCACTGGCTGAGGAGCAGCAATGTCTCAGAGGTCTGGTTGGATTTTAGTGGCATTCAGAGCTGCTCTCCAGCCCTCCGCTCTCCTCACTGCTGAGCTCCCACTCCCTTTTCCTTGTCCTTTCAGCAGGGTGAGCTCTGTGAATCCCCTTGGGCCTCCCCACTCTTCCCAGCCCATGCACCCACCTCAGTTAGGCTGAAGCTGCAGCTTCTCTGTCTCCTCTGGCACACCAGTCCAGTCCCCTGTGCGGGGAGCCCCAGCCCCAGAGCGCAGCACCCAACAGTGCCGTCCGGGCTGGAGCAGCTGCCCTGCAGCCCTGGCTTGGCTCTTGGTGGCAAGGGAATGCTCCCTGTTTGCAGCTGTCCCTGCAGGATGGCCCCAGGGCAGAGCCCAGCTCCCACTGCAGCCCTGAAGCTTGGGGCAGACAGTGGTCCCAGAGCTGAGGTTCATGGGGAGCACCCGCAGCTGTGCCTGGCACTCTGTTGCCGTGTGTCACAGTGCAGGCTGCCTTGTACTGGCTGAATGGACCAGCCCCTGCTTTGACTGACAGGGGCCTCGCCCATCACATCTCTCCCAAGGCTGCAGGCATTTCACAGGCCAGAATCTGAAGGGGCGCAGAGATCCGACCAGTGAAATTATCCAGACTGGCTTTTTCAAAGGGCCCTTAGAAGGAAGGGCTTGAGCACAAACGCTTTCTCTTTGCCCCATGAACATCGGGCTGAGTGGCCTCTTTGGCTCCAACCCACTTTACTTCTCAAGCCAACGTTACCCACTGCCTCCCACATCCCCCCCGTGCCTTCCCACTGCCTTGTCCTGTCAGGGCTTTCGCAGCCCCTCATCCCTTGGTGGCCCCATCCCCTCAGGGTCTCCCTCAGCCCGGCCAACCTGCCCGGCAGCAGCGCCGCAGCCCCATAGGAGCTCCCGAGGAGCCCCATCCAGAGGCACCTCGGAGCCCTCAGCAATGCAGCCAGCAACACACGGGCAGGAGGACACAGATGGCGGTTCCTGCCTGGGACAGGGCTTGTGGCCATCTCCAGGCACCGGTCACACAGGGATCCCTGGAACTCCGGCCCCTGCCCACCGGCTCTGTTGGCAGCACAAAGGCTTCAGCAGAACCACCGAAGGCCAAGGGGCTTCTGGCCATTTTCCCTGCAAGCCTGCACGTGCCTGGGCAGCTTGCTGAGCCCAGGCACCCTTTGCTCCCTCTTCCCCTATGCCCTGCAGAGCCTGGGCAGCAAAAGAAAGATCCTGGGAGTCTGTCTATTAGAACACATCCTATATTTATATCCTACAGAAAAGCAAAAAGAACGAAAGAACAATCTTGAAGAAATGAAACATTCCTGCTGGCTCAGGTGGCCCCAGCAGACAGAGCCTCTGGGATCAGCACTCTGCACAGCTCCGGCAGCGCAGCCAGCCGAGCCCCAAGAGACGAGGCCGTGTCCTCCATGCCCTGCGGAGCTGATCATGCAGGCTGTCCAAGAGGGAATATCCAGCTCTCTCTACTGCCTGGAGGATGTACAACGTTTGAATTGCCAGGCTTCCAACGGCGACGCTGATGTCATTTGCCGTGCCTTCAAGGGCTGAAAGAGAGAGCAACAGAGCCATGGTCAGATCCCGGATCTGAGGGGACCCGAGGAGACCTCCCTGCCAGGGCCATCCCAGCCGGCTCCGGCCATGGCCAGCAGGGATAAGGGACAAATGGGATCAGCCCGAAGCTGCTGGCCACGAATCCCCCAGGTGGCCCTGAAATCTCCGTGTGCTCTGCCCACGCCGCCCCTCGTCCGCACAGGGAGCAGAGCCCTGCGCAGCCGGGGCACGGCTTGCAGCTCCCCCGCCAGCCCCCGCTGACAGCCCGCTGCCCTCACTCACCCTCACAGATGAGCTGGAGCTCTTCCTTCTTCCCCCTCAGCTGCCGCCCGGCCATCCCTGCCAACACAGAGCCTGTCACGGCCCAGCGGCACAGCTCCCTGCCAGCGGCGCTGCCGGCCCTGTGGCCACACGGCCTCCTGGCCCGGCAGGGCTCAGCCGGGCCCTTGCCGCACGCTGCCGCCCAAGGGCACGGCTGCGAGAGGGCGGCAGCAGCGCCCAGGCCAGCCGGGGCTCCACCCCGCCGGGCCCGGATGGCGCTGCCGGGGCAGCAGGCGGGGCTGGGGCCGAGCTGCGGCGGGGCGGGGAGGGAGCCCGGGCTCGCGGCTCACCCAGGAACCTGATGGCCGCCTCTCGCAGGGGCTCCTCTGGGCTCTCCAGGTAGGGCATGGCCTGGCGCAGGTGCTCGGCCGCTCTGCTGCTGTCGTCTGCCAGCTGGAGAGAGCGGCAGGAGGGAAGGCTTGGCGCGGGCTCAGCCCCTGGACCGGGCACTCCCTGCGCCCAGCCCCAGCCTCCCCTGCCCGCACCGCCGTGAGCTCGGGCCCACAGGAGCCTGGAGAAGAGCCCGCGCCGCCTCTGGCTGCAGCAGCGGGCAGGGGCACAGCTGCCAGCCCGGCACACTGAGCACTGCGCTCAGGGGGGATTCTCCAGCCTGAGGCTGGCACTTCCAGACCATCCTTACCAGGCACTCGGTGAACTTCCACAGCTTCTTCTTCTTCACCACTTTTTCCAGATCCCTCCTCTTGAGGAAGTGGGCCACACAAAGCAGCGTTTCCTGAGAAGCCTGGAGAGCAGCAGAGACGCGGAGATGGCCCCACAGCCCAGGGCGCAGGACCTGTGTCCCTGTGCCAAGGCCTGGAGGAGGCTGCAGCCCAGCAGGCGCCAGGGCAGGAGGCAGCTGAGCCGCCTCCCAGGGGGACAGCAGCAGCCCACGAGTCCTCACCTGTGCCACACGCCCATTCTCATCATGGCAGTGGAAGAAGAGTGGCAGCAGGCTCTCGTGCACGTGTGTCTTCAGGGCCTTTTTGTCCTTTTCCAGTGGAAGAGACAGCAATGTTTGGAAGAGCAGGATGGAGAGCAGCTGCACCTGGCTATTGTCCTGTATGAAAGGAAGAAAAAAAGACCTGAGCATTGGCTGCACGGGGCTCAGCTTGGCTCAGGCCTGGAAATCCACAGGGCACAAAGTGTCCGGGCAGCAGCCAGTGGCTGTGGCTGGAGGCAGCGAGCCTTACGTGGTCAAAGAGTGGCAGGAGCGCCTCAACCAGCCGCAGTGCAATGGAGCTGCCTATCAGCATGTCCTTGTCCCGGGAGATAAAGCTGAGGAGCGTGACTGTCATGCTAACTATCTCTCCATCTGCGTCGCACAGGAGCTCCACAAGACTTTCAGTCAGGCTCCCCATTTTTTCACTCTGTGCGGAACACAAGTTTGTGAAACGCCATCCTGCTGCTGCAGGGCCTAGAGGCCAAAGGGCTGTTGCGGAGCACTTGGGCAGCTGAAGCAGGAGGCAGGAGAGCTGGGAGCAGCTGCCCCAGTGCCTAAAGCCCAGCAAAGCCCAAGCGACTGCATTCCCGAGCGCAGCCTCAGCCGCTGCCCCCTTCTCACCATCGAGGGATTGTCAATGAGCTTGAGAAGGGCCCTGAGCGCCAGGCGACGCCTGTCCCTGCACTTGCTGTGCAGGTGCCTTGACAAGATTTGCAGGACTCTGTTAGCACTGCCTCCACTCAAGTTCAGGCACTCGAGGACCTGAAAGGCACAGGGCAGTGACAGGGGACCCGGCCGGCAGGAGCCCGGAACCGCACAGGGCTGGGCCCAGGCAGCAGCACAGGGCGCGGGCACCCGTCCCAGGCAGCTGCGGCTACGAGAGGGCAGAGAGCTGGGAGGCAGCTGAGCGAGGCAGCGCTGGCCATCAGGCTCACCTCCACAAGGAAGGCCAGGGCGGGCAGCTCCCAGCGTGGCTCCAGTGTGCTGAGCAGCTGGAGCAGGTAGCGAGCGATCCGGGAGCACAAGGGGATGGAGACACGGGATATCTCCCTGGCAGGAGAAAAAGTAACCAAGACTTTGGGCCGGGGGACAAACCTCTCCCAGGACAGACTCACAGAGGTCTGGTCTTTCCCCAGCATCCTGCAAGGGGCCCTGGGCTATTTGGGAGGCAGCTCCTTGTGGGTACCCTCCTCTGCCAGCCTTTTCCAGTCTGCTTGGCTGTGCCTCGGTGACAAGGCCCTCTGGCCCACGACCACTGGGACTGTGTGGGGCACCCTGGGCACAGAGCACAAATGTCAGAGGCAGCGGGGAGAAGGGGGTCTCACCTGGCCAGCAGACCCACGGCATAGTGGTGGGTGTCAGCACACAGCAGCGTGTCCCAGCCACGCTTGCGTTCCATTGCCAGCACCACATCCTCGTGCTCCATTTGGCAGAGCAGGGACTTCAGGGTCCGCACTGCAAACCTGCGTGCAGAGCAAAGCCCAGGTAACACTGGGAGCACTGGCTCCTGCCCAGGGATGTGGCAGGGACAGAGGAGTGGGATGGAGTACCTGCTGGGGCTGGTGGCAAGGCCGTATTGCTGCTGGCATCCCTTCCAGAAGGTATTGACCTCCTCTGGCATATCCAGAGTGCTGAAGAACACTTGGAAGAGCAGATGCACAAGTAGGTGGGGGAAATACACCGTCACCATCTGTGGGACACAGGGCACCTGGAGGATCTTCCACATCACCAGAGTTGCCTGCAAAGGACAAAGCCCCCCGAGACAGCGCTCAGTGCCGAGGTGTCGGTGTGGCAGGGCCCGAGCACGGGAGGGAGAGGCCCGGAGAGACGCAGGGGGAGCAGCGGGCCTGGTGCCCCTGAAGCTGCCCCGAGGCCAGGTTTCAGCCCAGCGCCTGAGGCAGGGAGATGCAGTGGGGCAAGGAGGATGGAGAGCTGCTGGGCAGGTGGCCTTGGGACCAGCAAAGGCCAGTTGCAGAAACTCACAGCCAGGACAAAGACACCCGTTTTGTCCCCATCAGAGGTGAACGTGCTGTGCTCTGGCCAACTCCCCAGCACATCGAGGAGCATCAGCTGCACTGGCTCGGCAGTCCTGGGCGAGCACATGATGCTCTTCCACATGGTGAAAGCAGCTCTGCGGGGTTAGAGCTCTGTCTCAGGGGGGTCTGGGACACAGCAGCGTGGCCTGGGCAGCAGCGGGGACCTGAGCTGGCTGCCGGCTCTGCCTCTGCCCACTGCCCCTCGCCAGCAGCACCCAGGCAGCCCAGGCCTGTGGGGACAGGCCCCTGAGGGGCAGCGAGGGAGCATGGCAGCAGGCTCGGGGGCTGAGGTGCCAGGGCTGGCAAAGGGAGCAGCCAGAGGGCCCTGGGGACTCTCTGTTGGTCAGACACCTGGCACAGGCTGTACAGGCTGATGGGCTGGGGAGCCCTGAGCCCTCTGGGCAGGTGGCCCCATACCTGTCACAGGATGGGGCCACACACAGGAGTGTCATTACTACATCACCAGGCTGTTCTTCGGTGAGATCCAGCAGGGCCCTGTTCAGCCTCTGCTCAGCAAACTGATTGTCCATGAGCCACTGGTGGATGTACCTCACCATGGCGGGCACCTGGAGAAGGCACGGGGAGACTTGGAAAGCTGCCAGAGGGAGGAATGTCCCCAGCTTCCCCAGAGAAGTGCTTCCCTTCCCACCACACTGCCATGGCCTCAAAGGCTTCCAGTGACCTGCAGGTGTGGCTTGGGAGGCCAAGCAATTCCTGGGAGGATCAAACCCTCAAACCATAGGCTGCTTATTTGCTTTGGATTGCAAAATCCGCCCTCTACGAGCATATCCAGCAGGGCAGCACAGGTCTTGGTTTTGAAGGTGTGTGAATATGCTCTGAGCCCTTTGCCCATGGTGCTGGTCTCTTCCTCCTGAATCCTCTTGATGAATTTGCAAACCAGGTGTAGGAGAAGGGCAGGAAGCCAGGGATGTTCCACGGAATGCTCCAAGCGCGGTGCTCGGCTGAGCGGTGACAGCAGGCCCAGCCCAGGTGGGGATGGCTGCAGGTACCTCCACTGTTCTGCGGAAGAGGCCACGGGCGGGGTCCTGCTCTTGTGTGCGGTCCACGGCTGCATCTGGCAAAGAGCGAGCGCAGCCAGAGCTGAGGGGCTGCGGGAGAGGCCGGAGAACACAGCCCAGCCCTGAGCTCCCCAGGCAGGGACAGCCCCGGGATGCCCCAGGGGATGGAGCACGGCCGCTGCGGGGTGTCTGCCCGGCCCCTCTTCTGTCCTGTCCGTGGGCATGTCCCCAGGGGATGGGATGGGATGGCATGGCATGGGATGGCATGGCATGGCATGGCATGGCATGGCATGGCATGGGATGCAGTGGGATGGGATGGGATGCAGTGGGATGGGATGGAATGGTGCCAAGCTGGCTGCAGGCACCAACCCTAAGCCCAGCTCTGCCACTCACCCTCCTGTAGAGTCTTGAACCGCACCACCTCTTTGATCTCCTCTATTGGGGCAGCTCCAGGGCCTTCTTCCTCCTCCTGCACCCAGGCCAGCTTGGGCCCTCTCAGGGATCTCTGCTCCATGGCAGTGACTGGATTTGTGGCGAGTTGCAGGAGAGATGCCTCGGAAAAGCTCCGAGTAGGCGAGTCCTGCAGTCGTGCCTGGAAGGCACCTTCAAGAGAGAAGCCTCAGGAAGGCTACAGGACAGCAAGTCCTGCACTCTGGTCTTGAGGGCTCCTGCCACAAGGACAGGAGACTCCTGTCAAGGATTGATTGTGGTCAGGCCTCGAGGGCACCGGTGGCAGGGATGGGAGATGCCTCCGGGGCACCAAGTCCCACGGTCTGCCCTCAAGGGCACCTGCAGAAGAGAAGCCTCAGGAAGGCCACAGGTCAGCAAGTCCTGTGGTCTGGCCTCGAGGTCAGCTGCAGGAATAACGCCTGGGAAAAGCTCCGGGTCAGACACGAACGAGTGCGCTGTGCGGGGGCTCCTCACGGCACCGCTCTGTCCCGTCCTGTCCCGTTGCGTGCTCCAAGCACTCTGGCGTGATCTTGTCACCGCCAGCTCCTATGTCACCCCGTGTCACAAAGGGCCCTTGGACACGCTGTCCTGTTCCATGACACGGTGACCACCCAGCACCGTGTCACAAAGGGCCCCTGCACACACTGCCCCCTGCCCTGGGGCCGCCCCCAACCCACCCAAAGTGGCCCAGGTTGGAAGGAATTCCTCACCCCAAGTGTCTAAGACAGCCCGACAGGGTCTTTAGGAATGGCTGAAACCATCAGCAAACGCTGCCCTGCTCTGCGGGCTCAGGGCAGCAGAAGGAGCCCCCAGGGCTGCCGACGCAGCTGTGCTGGGAAGGGCACAGGGCCTTCCACAGAAGCTGGCACGGCCTCCTTGGGTCACGTCCCGGCTGGTGGCCATCCTAAACCCGCGGGTGTGACACAGACAAGGAACGTGTGGGCCAGGGCACCAATGCTGCTCAGAGCCCTGGGGCCCGGGGAGCGCTGACATCAGCAGGTGTGGCAGAGTCCCTGCCCAAGCAGACCTGCCACCCCCCGGGCCCTGGCAGCTCTGGTGCCCTTCTCCTGCCCCAGAGACCTGTGCCCGTGGGGGGCTTCTGTGCCAGAGGGAGCCAAAGCCCACGTGCATTGGGGGCTGCGCTCCTGCCTGCAGGGGCTCTTGGCAGGAGCACCTGGAGCAACTGCTGGCAACACTTGGTCTCTGTCAGAAGCTCTTACTCCATGCTGAAATTATTTTCTCATTGAAGTTCTTGCCTTCTGCACAAAAACACCTTAGTGGCCAAGGCACGGAATAATCTGGCAAGTAAGAATCCTCAGTTCAGGAAAGCTTTCCTTCCTATTGTTCAACTCAAGTAGTTCCAAAAATTTGCAAGCTTCCCAAATTAATTGGGATGGCCTGAGGAGGTGAAGATTTGGCATTTTGCTTCCCATCTCAAAGCAGCAACTCATTTGCCTTAACCTCATCCACTGAGGGTCACTTCACAGAACCTAAGACTACACAAAAAAAGGGCAAAACCAAGGGCCATTCTTTGGTTTTCTATGAAGGGATGATAATATCCTAATTCTCTTAAGGAATAAAAGCTCTCCAGAAATCAAAGTCCACTCAGTGGTACAAAAGTAGCCCAGAAAAATGAGTAGATGGCAAAAGGGCGAATCCTCCCCCTGGTACAGATATCTAAGTGGCCAGTAAAGTGCAGCTCTCCCCTCTTCTTCCCTGCAGCAGAATCAGGAGCATGAAGAGGAAAAGTCACAGATATTCTTTCTGCTCTCCCTAACCAAAGCTGTGCCAAAGCACAGATGCTGCCTTCAAAGTGACTCCAATTCCAGCCTAGACCTCTCCCCTTCCACACAACTCCTTCTCCAACACCCCACCAGCAGCAACCCCCCCAAACTCCCGCACAGAAGCCCTCAACACCCTGCCAGGAGCCCCAGCTGTCCCCGTCCCTCCACAGAGCTTTCCCAGCCTCCAGCAGACGCCCTGGTTCCCTGCAGGTGCCGTGGGATGGCACTCAGGAGGATCTGCTCCAAGGCCTTCCCCTGGAGCAAGCTCAGGCTGCCAGGCCTATGGTTCCTGGATCATCCTTCCCACCGAGCCTTCCTGTGCACGGCTGTTCCATTTGCACCTTTGTGCTCAGCTCGGACTTCTCCACTGACCCACGAGTGCTGGGGAAGGATGGAGAGCAGCCTGGCAAGCTCTTTCTCCAGCTCCCTCTTTACTCTCGGGGAGGTAGAACATTCCACAGGAAAGCAACTGCTGCCACAAGGAGCGGGTGGCCTCAGGCACCTTTGGCAAGGAAACAAGGCCTTTGTTTGACAGAAGGAAGCACAAGCAATTCACATGAGTAAACAAGTAATGAGCACAGACTCACCGAAGTACTTAGCAGCAGTTAGCATAAGAAAAACCTGTCAGGCCTAACTTGACCTAAGAGTGACTTGACAAAAAGCTTTAGCCATAGTCTAGCAGAAGAACTAAGGGCAAGTGTGGAGTCAGGCCTGTGCAGGGAAGCCATGAGGAAGACTTTGTGCTGCTCTGGGGCATGGAGACGGCTCCTGGCCAGGGCCTGGACATCAGCTTCAAGTACAGCAATCTGACACAATGTATTTCTAACCCCCTGCCTATCGAATCACCTCAGCAGTGTAAAGATGGATGGTATGTTTGATACAATTCCTACATCAACCCCCTGAAATTTATAGGTGGTGGAGAAACATTTCGGTGGGTGCAGACCCCTGCCCTCCTGCCAGGTCAGTAAAAGGGCTTTTGGCAGACAGTGCATTTGTCTGCCGATTTCTTTGAGTAAGGGAGACCCCTCAGGACTGCTGTATCCTGAGGGAACACCGTTGGCCTTGACCTGAAGGCACCTGCACCAGCTTAAAATCAGCTGCCTCAGCTGCCAGGACCTCTCTTGGCCAGCATCCTGACGTGGATGCAGGACTGCTGCGAGGCACTGCTGGGACCCAGCGGGACGGGACCGGCTGTCTCGTGTCCACGTAGCACCCCCTGACACAGCCAGGGTCATCCCGAAACCAGAGAAACGCTCACGTGTCAGCACAGGGGAGCAAGGAGCACTGGGCTCCTCTCAGGGTATCTCAGCTGGGCTCGCTCCACAACACAGCCCCATTTTAAGGCCTGCTGATGCCCAGCTGCCAGAAATGCCTACCTTGCTCTCTCCAAGATGCACAGGGAGAGCCAATGAGCAGGACGCCTTGGGAGGCAAACCTTCCCTGCCTTTTCTGAGGCCAGGGACACACCAAGATCAAACAAGACTCTCCACGCTGCGTGGTCCACACAGCCCAGCTCTGTGCTGGCCCTGGGCCACAGCAGCTTCCACCAAGCAAGAGGCAAATGCATATTGCCAAGAGTTGAAACCCAGCAGACAGGGAATGTCGGAGAAGTGCCGCGGGAGACAAGACTCATGATATCATGATCATCACGTCTCAGTTTATTGCAACAAATTACAAAGTTTATATATACTCGTTAATTAGCTCATGCATATTGCAAAAGCCAAGCTCATGATTGGTTGCTGCGTGATTTGTGCAACTGTCTTGTTCGGTTGCTCTTGCTGTTCTTGTGGTTGATACTTTTTGGTTCTTCTCTATTTCTACATACCAAGCAGTTTCAGCATCCTGATTCTTGCAGACTCTGATTTCTACATATCCTGATTTCTACACCCAGGGTCATGCTGACCGTTGCAGCAGTCACGTAGCCCCTCATACTTTGACCAATTTTACAGTTTCATGTCCCTTGCTGTTTAACCATTCTTCTGCCAAGCTCTCTACAAGGGAAGATCTGAAAAGTGTGTGCATAAAGGCCTTTTAATTCACAGTTCTCAAAGAGAGCTTTGGGGCTCCCGGCTGGACAGAGATGCTCCTGCTCACACCTCTGTCCAAAGGGGGGAACACACCCTGCTGCAGGTGCTTGGGTTGGTCTCCATAGGTCCAGGCGGATGCCAAACCTGCTCTTCACAGCCTTCTCCCTTGCCCTGCCCCTTTGCCAAGTGCAACGAGCCTCAAAGACTGAAAGGACCACAGAGAGACAAAGGGGGACACTTGCACCTGCCTTCCTGGGAAGCACTTCCCTTGAGAAGCAAGCCCCTTTCCTCCAAAGGCATTTCCCCAAACATGTAGCTTTCCTGGGGAACACAAACACACTCTTAAGAAAAGCTGGCAAGACTGAATGACTTCAGGTCCTTTCAGGACAGGCACTCCAGCTGTAGCTCCTATTCCCCCAAGTGTGTTTCCAGGTGGAGGTTCAGAGGTGCAGCCCCAGGCCCTCTACAAACACAAGCTGCCCGCTGCCTCTTCACCTGCCTCAACTCCTGCCTGGGGTCACGGCAGCAAAACCAGGCTGTTCCAGCCAGAGCCCAGAGCCCTGTTCCCACAAGACGCTCCTGCCAGCACTTCCTGCACATGAACATCATCTAGGATATCATGCCCTGGTTCCACGAGAAATTCCTCTACACATTCCCCTTTTTCTTTCTGGACAACCCAGGCTCTATTTACAATAGACTCTAAAGTTTTCTTCATGCACGAAAAAATACTGCCAAAGATAATAAGCACAGCAAAAGTGACAAGAAGGATTCTACTTCCTTCCATCAAGAAGGTTTTCAGCCATCCAGTAATTCCACATTCCTTGAGCCATATTTCAGAAGGATTTTCGACAATAGTAAGCTTTTTCACATTCTCTTGAAGTAGGGAAAGTCTCTTGTGAATGGAAGCAGAGTGATCAGAAGGATTCATGCAACACATTCCTTCAAAATCCTCACAGCGATGTCCTTGAGCCAGTAACAAGAATTCAGGTGCAGCACGATTCTGTAATCCAGCGTGTCGTCTACTGCCAACGTCAGTGGTGAGCTCACTTAATATTTTGGAGGTGATATTAATTTGTTTCCCTGTCCAACAAGCCAGTCGTCTCATTAGTTCAAAAGCTCGGGCGGAAGCAACTCCTGGTGCAAAAATTGATGCTAAAATGACAGATGGTCGTCCCCACAATTGAACATCATCTCTACAGTCAGGTCCTAATTCTAATTGGTGTATGCTATGCTTAACACGTTGAGATTTGTGACTTATGTTGAGTACCTGTTGGATGCTGGGGGCAAATGATGTTAATTTGCCAAAGTAACACGGTCCTCCTGCTGCTTTGCAGGTCTGGCAGGCCAGGCACGATCCCCACAAATGAGGAATACTCCTGGAGGTTACATCTGTGCCGTGGCCCTAAACCATGGAACAGGCCAAATCCAATTGTCACAAACAGCAGGAATGTTGTTGTACCAAGGGGATCCAGGGGCAATGCAAGTACTATTACTTCTTGGTTTGAATGCCTGAAGGTTTTCGGAGCTAATGTCCTTTCTCTGAAATCCAAAAACTAGACAGTAATTTCCTGGAGCAGACCCTAACATGTCAAGCTCCTGAGGTTCTTTTTATACCTGTAACATTCAGTCCTTTTTGCAATTAAGAATGCTCAGGAACCTAGGGGATTTGGTCGAAATGTTGAGTTGTTTGCAGCAATTAATTGGAACGCCTTTTGTTTCATTTCATTGTTGTGGATATTCTCAGTTCAGTCAGAGAGAAAAAGAGAGATTTCTACCAGGCTGGGCCTGGGAGAGAGTTGGAAAAGAATGTAAAGAATTCACTATGTCTCTTGTTGTTCATATTGTTTATAGATATATTCTGCCACCGTGCGTCATTCAGAGCGCACCAATGGTGTGAGATGCTTTTACTTTAAGTCCAATGAAATTTGTCTGCACAATGTTCTCGCTAAAGAGAGTGGTGCATTTGAAATAAATCAGTTTTCCTTCTCTCCTTCTGAACTGGAGTTCTTTGTTCCTGTCCTGCCACAACAACAACAACAGGCGGTAGTACAAAACTCATCTGCTGCTTGTTCAGGCTTGGGATATACTTTACTTTTTGTCCAAGGCCTGAATTCTGTGAGATTGTTCAAAGGAACTCCGATGAAGCAAGTACAAAAGGGATCAGAGGGGGTAGCTAGTGATAAATAGAATGATTTTTGCCCTGTCTGCTTGGCCCAGGGAACCCACATATTTGTTCATGGTTGGATGTTAATCCATGCTGTCTTCTCCAAGGACAGTTTTGTCAGTCCTAACAGCCCTATAATCAAATGAAACAAGAATTTTGTAATTTTCGTTCCTAACTGGCAAAATGAACACCACAGGCCAAGAACTTGCATTCTTTTTGTGGCTAAGACAACAGTGTAAGCCTTGGTTACAACATGCCAAAAGAAAGCTTCGTATAGGCCACCAATATTTTCTGGTATCCATGTTTCTGGAAAAGGCTGATCTGGCTCAAGGTTCAGAAATGCTCTACCAGGTTCTTCAAAGGTAATACTAACAATGACATCTCAGCAGTCTAAGCACAAAGCATGATCAGTTTGCAAGTGGTTCCACTGTATAACAAAATTCTTTCCACAACTACTGCAATGTAACATTATGTCAGCTTGCTTTCCACAATTCTCAGAAGCAGAATTTTTATAGCACTTCCTTAACCCAGCATTACAAGCTAGCAGTCCAAATGATTGTCCTGCTATTATTTTTGACACGACGTCTTCTATGGAAGGTGGGATTGGTCCGAGTTCTTTGTGGAGTCTCTTGAAGATTGGGAAGAAGTAGAGTTGATATTGATATTCCCTTCATTCTTCTGAGGTTGACATGCAGGGCAGACAAATCTGCTAGGGACCCACAAAGGTTCTTTACCTGTGGAAATACAGAAATATCCTTGACCAATAAAGAGCACTGGACTGGGTCCCTCCCAGTTGCCCGTAGTCACATGTTTTTAGAATTAACTTGCATCCCAGGAATGGTTTGATTTTGACTGTTTTCAATAGCCTGATGATGTATAACAACAGGAGGCCCCTCTCTTCCTTCTGTTAGAGACAAGTAATTCCATGTAAAAAATACTTTATTTAACCGTTTACTTGCATCCATCTCAGTTGTCTTTTGTTTCCTCAAGTATTCTTTTAATGTGCGATTTGCTCTCTCGACTATGGCCTGTCCTGTAGGGGAGTGTGGAATTCCCCTGACATGTTTCACACCCCATGTTATCATAAATCTAGCAACCCATAAACTACTGCAAGCAGGGCCATTATCTGTTTTGATTTCTGCAGGCACTCCCATAACTGCAAAACAGGCTGTTAAATGTCTTTCAACATGAACTGCCTTTTCTCCAGCCTGGGCAGTGGCCCAAATGAAGTGAGAGTATGCATCAATTGTTACATGGACACATCTAGACTTTCTAAATTCAGGAACGTGTATTACATCCATTCCCCAAATTTGGAATGCTTTTAAACCTTTTGGGTTTAAACCCTATACCAGGCCCATGATGACTACACTGAGGACAGGAATGAACAATTCCTTTTGCATCTGCCAAAGGGATTCTGTACTGTCGATGCAATGATTATGCATTTGGATGAAACATTTTGTGAAAAATGCCAATCACTTGTTTTTAGAATTTTTAAAAGTTTAATAATAATAATAAAATGGTTATAAAATTAGCAATACAATTAGAGCAATAAAAATTTAGGATTAGGACAATTACAAGACAATTAAAAGCAAAGACTTACAGACATCCGGATCTTCTTGGGCACTAAGCTGCCAAAAACATGCCTTGCAAACAAAGGAATAACCCTTAAAAGCAACAGCCTGTTGCATATTCATCTATCTCATATATGATGCATACATTCCTTGCTAATGAAGAACTTTTCTGGTTTTTGTCAACTTCTTCCCCTTTATCCTGGTGCTTCCATAAAGATGGAGAGAAGGCAGAAGAATGTTTGTCTTTTCCGATAAGGAGGCCGTAACTCTTTGTGTCCTGTCACTGTTATCTCTCTGCGAAGAGTTTCTTGAATATCTTATCCCTTTCTTGAGCTAGTAAAAAATCTTACATTGCAGAGTTTCTATGTTAACATTATGTTATAACCTAAAACTATATTTAACACACCACTCAAGAGAATTAATACAGCATAACTTTCTAATATTACACGTATCATATTCAATTTAGTATTTGTGAAAAGCCAGTCATAAAAGATGCATTTTCACAATTTCATGGCTCTTTCGGGCCTCTTCGAATTTGTTTCTTGGAGGTGTTATTGCAAAACAACTGACTGCTTCATCTGCTTGTGCATTGCCTTTGCCTAATCTAATGTTCCACTGATGGCTTCTGATATGCATCATGCAGAATTCTTGCTCTCTTTGCTGAAGCGTGGTATGTAACTGTACAAACAGTTCACCAGGCTGCTGATTTTTTGTTTCTCGTAGCAAAGCATCTTCAATGCGCTGCACTACGCCGACTACACACAATGACTCTGATGCTATGTTTACAGGCGTATCTTTCCAGTTTCCAAAGCCCAGCACACGGCTTTCGGTTCTAAGGTTTGGAGGCTGTCTCTCTGTTGCCCAAGGATGATGTGCTTCTGCCAGTGATTTTCTGATTGCCGCACACATGCAGCCTTCTTCATTTTTCGCCCTGCATCTGTAAACACCGTTGGCCCTTTGACTGGCCTTTCAGAACAGAGTGGCCTTTTGACCCGTATCGTTCAAGCATCTTCCAAAGAGGCCCTTTTGGTCAATTATTATGTGTAGTTCCTGTAGAGCCTATCAAGGCTTCTTGCACTTCAATCGAATGCCACAGGAGCCATTCCAAATCATCTCCACGGACCGGGATGCTGATGTCTGCAGCCTCAGCTCCATCTAGTTCAATGATTCTGTCTTTTCCTTTTCCTACCAAAGCTGCTAATGCTTCTGACCGACACGAAATACGATGCCATAGTTGCATTGGCAAAAACACCCACTCAAGAATGATCGCTGTGTCCTCCCCCTTTTTCTTTTGCCATTGTAGGATAATGGCAAGGGGAGAAGTGGTGGCGTTGCAGATCAGAAGAGATAATGGCTGATCTGGCAATCGGCGATTACTCCATCCTGTTTGAATCTTACGAGCTACTGCGTGCAGGGCAGCCTGTTGTTCTGGTGAACAGGTGCGGGGTCTTTGTGCCTCGGTGCCATGCAGCCAAGACTGGAAGGGGAGGAGGTCATCATTGGTGATGCCAACTAGATTACGAACCCATTGTAAGTCACCCAAAAGCCTTTGAGCATCATGCAGGGTACCGATCTCTGCAGTGATGGTTACCTTTTGTAGCCTGATCTGAGCGTCCAAGATGAGGCAACCCAGGTATTTCCATGGTACAGAACGCTGGACCTTTTCAGGGGTGACAGTCAGTCCACAGGAGTGCAAATGGTTGATGATCCACTCGAATTCACTATCTGTTAAAGCAGATTCGGCAGCAAACAAAATATCATCCATGGAGTGATAAATGAGCATGTGAGACCATCGCTTTTGCACAGGCTGAAGTGCCCAGTCCACAAGGATTTGACACATACTTGGACTCTTTCTGGACCCCTGGGGTAAAACTACCCATTCATAGTGTTTGGCAGGGGCTGCACAGTTGACAGATGGCAGAGTAAATGCAAACCTCTGTGTATCATCAGGGTGTGAAGGAATTGTGAAAAAACAGTCCTTTAAGTCTATTATTATTTGCCAATTTTGTGGGATCATTGTAGGAGCAGGAAGGCCAGGTTGCAGTGCACCCATACCTAACACTTGATCATTAACTTTTCGTAACTCATGCAAAAGTCGCCACTTGCCAGATTTTTTTCAGGATGACAAATATAGGAGTGTTCCACGGGCTTGTGGAAGGTTGAATGTGACCTGCTTTTAGCTGTTCCTGCACTAACTCTTCTCCAATGCGCAGCCTTTCTGAGGTCATCGGCCACTGGTCTACCCACTCTGGCTTTTCAGTTAACCATGTAATTTTTAGAATGGGCGGCTGCCGCCCAGTGGCCGTGGCACAAAATGCTGCTCTGTTGTCAGCACCAGTCCCAGTTGTGACAAAACATCCCGTCCAATCAATCCTGGTAAAGTGTGTGGAAGTTGCATTACAATTACAATTAATTACAATTGTTTGGCCGTCTTCAAACTGCAAAGTAATTAAGCCTTTACTTTGTTTTGGTGCTTTTGCTCCCCCCACCCCCACTGCTTGGGCAACTGGAGATTGTAATTCCCATGTCTGAGGCCACATATGTTGATTAATGATGGTGACATCTGCTCCAGAGTCTAGTAATGGTTCTAAACTAATTTGTTGACTGCCCTTTTTCAGTTGAATTTTTGGATATGGTCTTTGATTAAGGTCCAATGTGAAAAACACATCATATCCAGAGGATCCAAAACCTTTATTTCCTCTTACTTTAGCTACTTGGCCTTGTTTTCTGAGTTTTTCATAATATTCTCGATGTGTAAGAAAGTTTTCATAGGGAAGTATTTGTGCAATCTTGCTGCCTTTAGGAATTGTTACAGGTGGTTGTAAAGCACAGGCCATGATTTCTACTTGCCCTGTGAAATCTGCATCTATTACTTCGGGTAATGCAATTACTCCTTGTTTGCTTGTTGACGACCTGACAAGTAAAAGCCCTCGGGCTGGAGACTCAGCCCTGAGCACAGGTCCTTTTACTTCAGCTGGAATCAATGTTACCTCTTTGTTGCTCAGGGTTACCTCTACTGTGGTTGCCACGTCCACTCCGAGACTCCCTCGGGTGGCTGGGACGCGCTGGTATAGGAAACCGTATTTTTCATCTGTGTCGAAGGGGTGTGTTGGGTTGAAGGGGTCTGTACTTGTGTCTTTGTGCGGAGACAGGTCGCGCTGCTCTGCATGTTTCTTGACGGTTTGTGAGCACAGGCAGCGGTGGCATGAGTGTCAGAGTTACACACATGACACCAAACGGTTTTGGAACAGCTTCGCCGCATATGCCCAAATTCACCGCATGGGAAGCAGGTAGCAGTTTTAATCTTTCTGTTATTTTGACCTTTTATTTTAGCTTGCTTGCCTCTATTTCCAGACAGAGCAGCTGCAATTACATGACCTTGTTCCTTTAATGTTTCTTTCATCGCTGCCGTGAAGGCAGCTGTCTGATTATTCTGTTCTGCCCGAGTGGCTCTCATAAGCATTTTGTCAACTGGGCTCCCTTGGGCTAATGTTGCCAGGATTGCTCTCATTCTGGCATTTGCTCCTTCAAAAGCGAGAGTGCGGAACATATGTTCCTGGAGTTCAGGAGGCAAATCTGCATTATCTTTTATTGCTGCTGACAGACGGTCTAGGAATAGTCCACAGGGCTCTGTTCTTCCTTGGCGGACAGCGGTCTAAGGTGCAGGATTTTCTTATCAGGTACAGACAAAAGAGCTCAGTGGGCTAAAGTCTGGGCAATTTGGTGCATTTGAATAGGATATTGTAGCTGAACCTGTGTGTTAGAATAGGGTCCTTGCCCAGTTAGCATGTCTGCCTGTATACCATACAGAGGGTCTCCTACTATTAAATGTTTATTTGCTTCTTCAACTGCTCATCTTTTCCATTCTCTTTCAAACAACAAATACTGAGACAGAGTGAGGAGAAGGGAAGCAACTCTTGCACAGTCAGCAGGGGCAAGGACATCTGCTGTAGAAATAAACGGAATAATTTGTCGGGTAGCTTCTGATCGAATACCATGGGTAGTAACTGCTTGTTTTGCTGGTTGCAATATTTTCCAATCATGAGGTTCCCAATTTGCTTAATTATTACTGACTATTGCAGGGCAAGCAAGAGACCTGGCAGCCTGCCATTCACCTTCTATGATAGCATCTCGAATCACACCCGACCATTGCTGTTGAATTGGATCTTTTTCCGGCCTTGGTGCCTGCGGGGGTATTGCAAGGCATCCGGGCATGGGTGGAGCAGTCGGCTCCTCAGGGGGTGTCACAGGGACTGGGACGGAAAGGGGTGTTGGAATAGTCTTTAGCACTGACACAGTCTCTGTTCGTTTTTCCAGTTGTTCCTGCCGTATGGATAATTCTGCTAATTTCTTTAACACTTCTTGAATTGAGTCATTAGAATCCGATTTTTTAGCTTTGTACTTAGATTCAGAGCGCTTTGACCTTCTAACTCTATCTTTTTCCTCTCCCTCGGACTCAGCCGACAGCATAGATTCGTCTGATGCTATGTCAGGCAAAGGAGGGCACAGGGAAGGGCAGCATTCTTTTCTTTTCCTTTCTGCCCGCAAGCTGAAGCTGCCTTTTTCGGCCTTGCATCACCCACCGCCTCAGGAATTTCTTCTATTTCTGCTGCTTCAGGCACTGCTTCCATATCTCTGGCTTCTCTTGAAGGGGGGATCAGTTACTTTTTCTAATTTTTGACCAGCTGCAGCAGACTCTGATGGGGCAACCTCCTCTTTTTGTGATGGATTATTTAGCAACTCTTGCAAATTAGAGCAAATGGGGGCAGAGATTCCTTTCATGGGGACCTTTCCAACTCCAAAAAAGTTAGCGAGACGTGATGGCTTGGAAGGAACTTGTTGCTTTGTTCCACTCACATTGCCTCCCAAATCCTCAATGGCTGCGGCAGCTACCTTTTTCTCAGCTTTCATAGTCTCTGATGTACTGGTGATAGATTTCCAAGTAACTCCTAACTCCCTTGCTTCTTTTCCATTTTTTCCACCTTCTATCCTGATGTCCCGGAGGTAGTTTCCTACCTCTTGCCATTCAGATTCACTAAAGAGCAGGGCAGGTTCAGAAAGCTTTCCTTTTTTTACGTGCCCATTTTATTAGGGCTATTACTTCTTCTTCTTTGGTGTCCTCACCTCTCTTTGAGAGGATAGTTGTCAGTAATTTAACTGCCGCCTCTAATTCCACCCTGGTCTTACCTTGGCAGGGGCTTGATCGGCCGCTCAAGCTCCGGACTCTGCTCTTGCATTTGCCTACCAGGCCTCTCCTGCCTCCGGCTCCCAAATCAGGTGCTTACCTGATGCTTGGGAGCCTCCCGCATGTAAGTGATCCGCATTTAAGCAAAGGAGTCCCTGTTCATGGTGCCAGTATGAAGAGGGTCCCACGGAGAGCCGGCCGGAGTAATGACACTCAAACCACTATGGCTACATGTCCTCCTCCTTTATGGTCTAATTTATCCATATTTTATACCCTACTGCCTTACATCATACAATAGCTAATTAACATTCATTGGTTAAGATCATATGATCACATCTACAAGTCACTTATTGCTTGGCTGTTATACTACAAGCGTCTGATCAGGTTATAGTACGTGACAGTTTTCAGCATCCAGCATAGACTATTGTATTCATACAAAGCTTATTGTCTTTCCAAGGATGTCCTAAATACTTCTAAAGTAACTAAAGTATCTCTGTAATCTGCAGGCCAGGGTTGTCCAGTTCCTGCAAAGAAATGCCATCAAGGATATCATGCCCTTGTTCCATGAGAAATTCCTCTACATTTCTCGAATGTCACACAGCTGGTCTCGAATGTCACAGCCTGTTCTGTGATGTCATAGCCTGCTCTGTGATGTCAGACCTCTGCCCTGTGATGTCACAGCTGACTCTGTGATGTCACAGAGACAGCCAATGATACCATAGTTGTGTGATGACCTCACATAACCCACTCTGTGGTGTCATATCCCACTCTGTGACCTCATGTTCCCAGATGATAAATTGTCTCCACCTGCTGAGCACACACAATGCTCCTTCTGCAAAACCCCGGGCCTATGGAAACCACACAATGCCCATTGTGTGAGAAGGGGAACTGAAATTCACCAGCCTCAGTGTCCTGCCAGCTCAGCCAGGCTGACGGGAACATTGGGGTCCACGACCACCAGGGACCACCAGAGAGACCCCCCAGGACAGAAGAAGGCATGCAAAAGGGGAGGGGAAATGTGTTCATGATTTTGGGGAAATGATTATCATCTGTGTGTTTAGTCACAGACAATCAATGAATATGTGTGCAAAATACAGAATATGAACAGAAACTTTCCTGCACTCAGCATGCTTGGCTTTGGGATGGGCTCTCCCCCATGCGTCCGGCTGAATAAAGAATGCTGCTTCCTAAAGCTACATTGGGGTTAAGGAGTTTTCTGTTTTACCGAATTTTTTCGTAACTCCCACTCCCAAGGAAAGCTCTGCCTCCTGCTGTTCACAAACAGAGAAGGGCTGGTGGCAAATGTGGTGCTCAGAGGCTGCCTGGGGCACAGTGACCATGAAATAATCAAGTTTTCAATGTTCTGTGAAAGAAGGAGGGGCATCAACCAAACTTCTACACAGGAATTACGGAGGGCAGACCTGGGCTTATTCAGGATGCAGATTTGGAGAGTAGCGAATCAAGTACTGATTTTTTCAGGGAAACAGCCCTTAAAAACAAAGAGGTCCAGGAAGGATGGACACATCTCAAGAAAGAAATCCTAAAGAAATCCTAAGGGGGAAGAAGCAGCCTGTCCCTCTGTGCCGAAGTTGAGCCAGCGAGGAAAAAGGACTGTTCTGTCTGTGCATGGAGCTTTTGTGGGAACTCAGGAAAAAAGAGGGTGCATCAACCTTGGAGAGAAGATCAGGCATGTCAGGAAATCTTTCAGGATGTTGTTAGGTCGTGCAGAAAGTAGAGTGGTGAAAGGTCAATTAGAGCTTAACCTGGCCACTTCTGTGAAAAAGAATAACAAGTGGTTTAAAAATAAACTAATAGCAAAAGGAGGGATAAGCAGAACTTCTACTCTTTATTGGATGCAGTGGGGAATAAAGTAACTAAAGATAAGGAAAAGCTGAGCTGCTTAACTTGAGCCGCCTTCTTTGCCCCAGTTTTCAACATTAGGACAGGTCATGCTCAGGACAAGTGTTCTCCTGAGCTGGTGGATGGGGACAGGGAGCAGAACAGCTCCCTGGAATCCAGGAGGGAGCAGCTGGGGACCTGCTGAGCCACTCAGATGCTCACAGGTGTCTCTGGCACCAGATGGGATCCATCCTAGGGGGATGAGGGAGCTGGTGGATGAGCTCCCCAAGCTGCTCTCCATCATTTCTCATCAGTCCTGGCTCACCAGGGAGGCCCCAGAGGACTGGAGGTGCCAGTGTGAGCCCATCCCCAAGAAGGGCTGGAAGGAGGATCTGGGGAACTGCAGGCCTGTCAGCCTGACCTCGGTGCCCGGCAAGGTTCTGGAACAGATCACCCTGAGTGCCATCACAGGGCACCCACAGGATGGCCGAGGGATCAGAGCCAGCCAGCGTGGATTTCAATGTCTGCATTGAGGATCTGCATGAGGGGACTGAATCCACCATCAGGAAATTTGCAGATGACACCAAGCTGGGTGTGAGTGTGGATGTGCTGGAGGGTAGGAGGGCTCTGCAGAGGGGCCTGGACAGGCTGGATCCAGGTCCAACAAGGTGAGGTTTAACAAGACCAAGTGCCGGGTCCTGCACTTTGGCCACAAAAACCCCTGCAGAGCTACAGGCTGGAGCCAGAGCGGCTGGACAGCAGCCAGGCAGAAAGGGACCTGGGGGCACTGATGGACAGCAGGCTGGACATGAATCAGCAGTGTGCCCAGGTGGCCAAGAAGGCCAATGGCTCCTGGCCTGGATCAGGAATGGTGTGGCCAGCAGGAGCAGGGCAGTGATTCTTCCCCTGTACTGGGCACTGGTTGGGCAGCACCTGGAGTGCTGTGTCCAGTTCTGGGCACCCAATTTAGGAAGGACATGGAGGGGCTGGAGCGTGTCCAGAGAAGGGCAACAAGGCTGGTGCGGGCTCTGCCACACGAGTCCTGTGAGGAGCAGCTGAGGGAGCTGGGGTTGTTTATCCTGGAGAATAGAAGGCTCAGGGGAGACAAGGCGGTGTCAGGGCACAGGTTGGACTTGATGATCTCCAAGGTCTTTTGTAGCCTGGCTGGTTCTATGATTCTCTGCAAGCACCCTTGGAGCAGTTGCAGGAGGAGCCCTGGGCCTCCTCTTCAGAAGCTGCAGCAGCCCAGGTCCCTCAGCTTCTCCTCACAGCCCCAAAGCCCATCCTGTCAGTCCTGCAGAGCCTCTGCAGCCCCTCCTCCTTGCCCAGAACAGGGAGCCCCACAGGCAGACACAGCAGCCCAGATGTGCCCCCCTGGCCTGGGGTGCCTCTGGCAAGGGAGCAGCACGAGGCAGTGCAGGAGCCTGCAGACAATTCCTGCAGCACTTGTGGGATGATCCTGCTCCCCAAGGGACGTTCCTATGGTGCCAAGTCAGGAACTGAAATGGGGAGTGGGGCCAGAGAGGAGAGGGCAAACAGGGATGGGCTGTTTGCAGGGCAGGGAACAGGGCTGGGCAGGAGAAAGAAATTTGTAGAAGGAAGAGTACAGAAAGTACAGGTGAAGCCAAGGAAATGCTCAGGGCAGTTTGGGGGTGGCTGCCAGGCAGCCCTGGCTCTGAGCAACAGCGTCTGCAGTGGGACAGGGAACTCCCAGCTGATGGGAACAAACTTTCTGGCTGAGTGCAGAGGCCAGGACAAAGCTGAGTGGTTTCCCTGGCGTCCCCCAACCCTTCCTGGCCCCAGGGGCTGATGGCATTTGTGCTCCCTCAGGTTCATGTCCCCACAGCAGCAGCACGGGGGTGCTCCCGCCTGCTGTGTGCAATGCAAACAAGGGCTCCTGAGCCAGTGCTGCCGTGTCTGTGCCTGCAAGGATGGGGCACCTGTGTGAGCTGGGGGAGAGGCCAGGGCTGCAGAGGGGGGATGTTGTTGGCAGCTCCATGAGGACGCTCTGGGACGCTGCCCTGGGCTGTGCAGCGCACTGGGGATGGATCAGCCCCAGCTCTGCTGCTCCTTCCCGTCTCCCCCAGGGCCCTGGCAGAGCACCAGCCGTGCTGTTTGCCCCCAGCCTGCCCACGGCCAGCCTGGGGCTGCTGACGGGGGTTTTCTGTGCTGAGCATTGGCCTGGCCGTGTTCTTGAGAGAGCCTGGGCAAGGAGCCTGGAGCCCCCAGGCCCTGGCCTGAGGCATCAGCGCTGCCCCAGCAGTGCCCATGGCCTGTCCCTGCTGCAGCCCTGGCACTGCCACCCCCAGGACTGTGCCCGGCCCCGAGAGCACTCAGGCCCTGCAGCAACACCAGGGCCACCAGGGCAGCGGGGCAGGGCCACGGGAGCAGCACTGGCAACACCAAGTGCTGCTGCTGCTGCTGGGCACAGCTGCTGTGCCAGCACTGATCTGCCCCCAGCTCTGCACACAGACATTGCTGCTGCAGCCCCAGAGAAGGCAACAAAAGGGCATCTCTGCAGAAAACTTTGCTGGGAGATCCTTGAGTTCCTTTAAAGCCACCAAGAGCGCAGCCCCTCATTGACACAGTCTGTGGCCCCAGAGAAGGTGGAGAGAAACAAAATGAGAAATGGCAGAAACAAAGACATTACTTTGTGGACAATATTGAAAAAAAAAAACCCAAAGAAAACAAACCTCCAAAACGAAACCAACAAGAAGAATCAAAGATTACTTTTATTTGAAGTGATTTGGCGAATTGCCCAGAAGTTTAATGTTCCTGAATGCATCCAGTCATCAGTCTCCACACTGCAGCCTTGAGCTCCTGGTTCCTCAGGCTGTAGATGAGGGGGTTCAGGGCTGGAGGCACCACCGAGTACAGAACTGACAGGGCCAGATCCAGGGATAGGCTAGAGATGGAGGGTGGCTTCAGGTGAGCAAACATGGCAGTGCTGAGGAACAGAGAGACGACGGCCATGTGAGGGAGGCAGGTGGAAAAGGCTTTGTGCCGCCCCTGCTCAGAGGGGATCCTCAGCACAGCCCTGAAGATCTGCACATAGGAGAAAACAATGAACACAAAACAACACAAGGATAAAGTGGCAGTAACCACAAGAACCCAATGTTCCCTGAGGTAGGATTTGGAACAGGAGAGCTTGAGGATGTGTGGGATTTCACAGAAGAACTGGCCCAGGGCATTGCCCTGGCACAGGGGCAGGGAAAATGTATTGGCTGTGTGCATGAGAGCATTGAGAAAGGCACTGGCCCAGGCAGCTGCTGCCATGTGGGCACAAGCTCTGCTGCCCAGGAGGGTCCCGTAGTGCAGGGGTTTGCAGATGGACACGTAGCGGTCGTAGCACATGATGGTGAGAAATGCAAACTCTCACCATGCAATGGAAAAGGCAAAGAAAAATACCTGTGCAGCACATGCTGAGTAGGAGATGGTGCTGGTGTCCCAGAGGGAATTGTGCATGGCTTTGGGGACAGTGGTGCAGATGGAGCCCAGGTGACTGAGGGCCAGGTTGAGCAGGAAGAAGAACATGGGCGTGTGCAGGTGGTGGCCGCAGGCTCCGGCGCTGATGATGAGGCCGTTGCCCAGGAGGGCAGCCAGGGAGATGCCCAGCAAGAGGCAGAAGTGCAGGAGCTGCAGCTGCCGCGTGTCTGCCAGTGCCAGCAGGAGGAAGTGGCTGATGGAGCTGCTGTTGGACATTTCTTCACTCTGGGAGTCATGGATTATTGAAAGAAGATATTGACAAGCTGGGAATGATTTCATTCCTAGGCTTTTTTTTATTGGAAATCCCCTCAAAAAAACTTCTCTTTTTTGGCTGAACTTTGCTCAGCCTTTTTTCTCTGAGCTCAGGTTTGTGCTGCTGCCTCATCTTTGACACTGCTCTCAGCCTGAATCCTGGGGAGCCCAGAGGGAAAACAGGGCTCCCTGTGCCCCAGTGCAGTGAGACCTGCTGGTCCCACACAGATGCCCTTTGCTCATTTCACCTTCCTCTACTTCAGGGTGATTCCACTTCCAACGTGCCTTGGATTAAATAAAGTGGCCTTTTTGAAGACTGATTCGGCCTATGTCGCTGGGGTAGCAGAAAGGGCCGAAGGTGCCCTCCTCAAAGAATTTTCAAACAAAAATTTATACAGTTTACTCTCTGATCTCATTTGGCTACTTTCCCATAGAGAGCAACCTTATCGTATCATGCACGTAAGGGCACACACCGATTTACCCGGAGAGATCACTGAGGGTAATCGGAAAGCGGACCTCCTAGCCATGTCAACACAAATATCTGTAACCACTTCAACCACATTACCAGACATACTCCGGCAAGCGCGGCTCAGCCGTGCATTTTACCACCAGAATGCCCCAGCTCTTGTGCGACAATTTAAGATCTCGATAGCACAGGCAAGAGCCATTGTTTCTACCTACCGGAGCTGCCAATCTTTCGCTCTGCCTTCCCTCATTACGGGGACAAATCCCCGAGGGTTGGGAGCGCTAGAGATATGGCAGATGTAACACACTTCGAGCCGTTTGGTCGGATGAAATACATACATGTCTCTATTGACACGTTTTCCGGCGCAGTGTTTGCCTCCGTCCATGCAGGCGAAAAAAACAGGGATGCCATTAAACATCTTTTCCTGGCATTCTCTACGTTGGGAGTCCCATCTCACGTAAAAACTGATAATGGCCCATGCTATGCGTCAAAGCGCTTCGGTGAGTTTGCGCAACAGTGGGGAATTTCCCATACCACCGGAATTCCCCACAATCCTACAGGACAGGCGATAATAGAGAGGGCCCATAGAAATCTAAAAAGGCTCCTTGAACAACAACATAACCCGGACATTACAGTGAGCCCAGCCGAAAGGTTATGTAAGGTCCTGTATGTCCTGAATTTTTTAAACTGCTCAGAAAGGGAGCCTGACCCTCCTATTATCCGCCATTTTCACAATAACACCAGAGCGCAACTCGCCGAGAGGCCACCAGTCTTGATAAAGGACCCAGAATCCAAAGCTATCCAGGGCCCTTTCCCTCTAATAACCTGGGGAGAGGGTATGCCTGTGTTTCTACAGATAAAGGACCAAGATGGATTCCGGGGAAATATGTCAAGCCATTCGTAGAGGTGCCAGCTCAGCAAGACAACGTGTCCTTGGTGCAAACCACCGAGAACACCTCATCGCTGGACGGAGTTTCCACTGCCTGGAAGAGGAAGAGAAGAAAGACCGTTCCTCCCAATATCGTCACACGTCTCATGATTACTCGAAGATACTTTCCCCTGCTGAACTCTACGTACCCAATTACCCCATCAACCCCTGTGCCCTTTCCTATCCCCTAACCTCCACTTTCCCTCAATCCTTACCCCTTTTCTCTAATTTTATTTAGTGCTTATTTAATAAATAAAAACGGGGGAGATGTAGGAGGAGGGGTTGGGGAAGGCAGTCTAGGGTTGCCATGGGAAATAGCAGTTGTATGAGTTCTCCACCCCCTTTTGTAAGAGAATTGTACCCTCCCCCTGTCCTGTCAGTTATAGTTCAAGTCTGCCCCTTAGCCTAGAATCTTCTCTGTTCCACGTTTTCCCTTTGGTTCTTCCACCAAGAACACTCCTTTCCCTTTTCCCCACTGGTTAATGTTATATTTCCCCTGCCTTTAGCCTTCTCCCGATTGTACCCTCGAATGCTAAACCCTCCTACCCCTACGCAGTAAAAGAATCCTCACCCCGCCCTTCGGGGCTCTCGGAATCTGCCTCCCTTCTGCTTCGTTGTCTCCCTGTCTGCCCCTTCTGCGACCCTTCAATAAATGAGCAGGATTTCAGCAGCCCGAGTGTCCCTCCCGTTCTTCTGGTGGACCCTCAGATGTACCAGCTATCTGAGCTTCGTGCCGAGTGGCTACAAGCCCCCACGGCTCGGCAATCATGGAACGTCGTGGAACCAAGGCTCCATTGTTACTGTCCAAAACAAAGGACACCATTGTGAAATCCAGGAACCTCGTGGAACCAAGCCTCCATTGTTACTATCCAGAACCCTAAGAACATTGTGATATCATGGAATCTCATGGAACCAAGGCTCCATTGTTACCATCCAGAACCGAGGAGACCATTGTGACATCATGGAACCTCGTGGAACCAAGGCTCCATTGTTACCGCCCAGAACCAAGGAGACCATTCTGACATCATGGAACCTCATTAAACCAAGGCTCCATTTTTACAGTCCAGGACCAAGGAGACTATTGTGACATCATGGAACCTCATGGAACCAAGGCTCCATTGCTACCGTCCAAAATCTAGGAGACCATTGTGACATCATTGAGCCTCTTGGAACCAAGGCTCCATTCTTTCCATCCGGAACCATGAAGACACTTGTGACATCTTGGAACCTCATGCAACCAAGGCCCCATTGTTACTGTCCAGAATTAAAGAGACCATTGTGACATCATGGAACCTCGTGCAAGCAAGGCTCCAATGTTACCATCCAGAACCGATAAGAGTATTGTGACATCATGGAACCTCGTGGAACCAAGGCTCCATTTTTACCCTCGAAAACCAAGCAGAGTATTGCGACATCATGGAACCTCGCGGAACCAAGGCTCCATTCTTTCCGTCCGGAACCATGGAGACATTGTGACATCATGGAACCTCATGGAACCAAGTCTCCATTGTTACGCTCCAGAACCAAGGGGACTACTGTGACATCATGGAACCTCGTGGAACCAAGGCTCCATTGTTACCGTCCAGAACCGATAGGGCCATTCTGACATCATGGAACCTCGTGGAACCGAAGCTCCATTGTTACCGTCCGGAACCAAGGAGATCCTTATGACATCATGGAACTTCGTGGAAACAAGGCTCCATTGTTACTGTCCAGAACCAAGGAGACCATTGTGACATCATGGAAGCTCGCGGAACTAAGGCTCCATTTTTACAGTCCAGAACCATGGAGACCCTTCTGACATCATGGAAGCTCATGGAATCAAGGCTCCATTGTTACTGTCCAGAAGCAAGGAGATACTCATGACATCATGGAACCTCGTGGAACCCGGGCTCCATTGCTACCCTCCACAACCAAGGAGACCATTGTGAAATCATGGAACTTCATGGAAACAAGGCTCCATTCTCCTGTACAGAACCGAGGAGACTATTGTGAGATCATGGAACCTCGCGGAACCAAGGCTCCATTGTTACCGTTCAGGTCTGGGGAAACCATTGTGACATCATGGAACCTTGTGGAACCAGGGCTCCATCGTTACCCTCCAGAACCAAGGAGACCATTGTAACATCATGGAAGCTCATGGAATCAAGGCTCCATTGTTACCGTCCAGAACCAAGGAGGCCATTGTGACATCATGGAACCTCATTGAACCAAGGGTCCATTGCTACAGTCCAGAAGCAAGGAGACCATTGTAAAATCATGGAACTTCATGGAACCAAGGCTCCATTGTTACCGTCCGTAAAAAAGGGGATCATTGTGGCATCATGGAACCACATGGAACCAAGGCACCATTGTTACCCTCCAAAATCAAGGAGGCAATTTTGACATCATGGAACCTCGTGGGACCAAGGCTCCATTGTCACCTTCCAAAACCTTGGAGATCATTTTGTCGTCAAGGAAACTCGTGAAACCAGGTTCCATTGCTACCGTCCAGAACCAAGGAGACCATTGTGACATCATAGAACCTCGTGGAACCAAGG
This sequence comes from Vidua chalybeata, assembly GCF_026979565.1. Taxonomy (NCBI): domain Eukaryota; kingdom Metazoa; phylum Chordata; class Aves; order Passeriformes; family Viduidae; genus Vidua; species Vidua chalybeata. The sequence goes on from NW_026530350.1 coordinate 45,117, forward strand.
CTCGATTGTAACCCTCCAGAAAAAAGGAGACCATTGTGACATCATGGAACCTCGTGGAACCAAGGTTCCATTGCTACCATCTGGAACCAAGGAGAAAATTGTGACATCATGGAACCTCATGGAACCAAGGCTCCATTGTTACCGTCCAGAACCAAGGAAGCCATTGTGACATCATGGAACCTCATTGAACCAAGGCTCCATTTTTACAGTTCAGAACCAAGGAGACCATTGTGACATCATGGAACCTCGTGGAACCAAGGCTCCATTGTTACCGTCCAGAACCAAGGAGACCATTGTGACATCATGGAACCTCATGGAACCAAGGCTCCATTGCTACCCTCCAAAATCTAGGAGACCATTGTGACATCATGGAACCTCATGGAACCAAGGCTCCATTGTAACCCTCCAGAACAAAGGAGACCATTGTGACATCATGGAACCTCGTGGAACCAAGGTTCCATTGCTACCATCCGGAACCAAGGAGACAATTGTGACATCATGGAAACTCGTGGAACCAAGGCTCCATTGTTACCCTCCAGAACCGAGGAGACCATTGTGACATCATGGAGCCTCGTGGAACCAAGCCCCCATTGTTACCATCCAGAACGGAGGAGAACATTGTGACATCATGGAACCTCATGAAACCAAGGCTCCATTGTTACCGTCCAGAACCAAGGAGGCCATTGTGTCATCATGGAACCTCATTGAACCAAGGCTCCATTGCTACCCTCCAAAATCTAGGAGACCATTGTGACATCATGGAACCTGGTGGAACCACGGCTCCATCCTTTCCGTCCAGAACCATGAAGACCATTGTGACATCATGGAACCTCGTATAAGCAAGGCTCCATTGTAACCGTCCTGAACCGAGGAGACCCTTGTGATATCATGGAACCTCATGGAACCAAGGTTCCATTGTTACCACCCATAAACAAGGAGGTCCTTGTGACATCTTGGAACCTCGTGGAACCAAGGCTCCATTGTCAACAGTCCAGAACCAAGGAGACCATTGTGACATCGTGGAACCTCGTGGAACCAATGCTTCATTTTTTCCCTGAGAACCGCAGAGACCCTTGTGACATCATGTAACCTTGTGGAACCATGGCTCCATTGTTACAGTCCGGAACAAAGGAGATCCTTGTGACATCATGGAACCCCGTGGAACCAAGACTCCATTGTTCCCCTCCAGAACCTAGGAGACTACTGTGAGATCTTGGAACCTCGTGGAACCAAGGCTCAATTGTTACCATCCAGAACCAATGAGAGCATTGTGACATCATGGAACCTCGTGGAACCAAGGCTCCACTGTTACACTCCAATGCCAAGGCGATCCTTGTGACATTTTGGAAACTTGTGTAACTAAGGATTCACTGTTACCGTCCATAACCAAGGAGGCCATTGTGACGTCATGGAACCTCATGGAACGAAGGCTCCATTGTTATCATCCAGAACCAAGGAGACCCTTGTGACATCATGGAACCTCGTATAAGCAAGGCTCCATTGTCAGCTACAGAACCGAGGAGACCACTGTGAGATCATGGAACCTCGTGGAAGCAAGGCTCCAATGTTACACTCCAAAACCAAGGATATCCTTATGACATCTTGGAACCTCGTGTAGCCAAGGATTCATTGTTACCGTCCTGAACCGAGGAGAGCATTGTGACATCATGGAACCTGGTGGAACCAAGGCTCCATTGTTAGGAGACGAAAACCAAGGAGACCATTCTGACATCATGGAACCTCATTAAACCAAGGCTGCATTGTTGTAGTCCAGAACCAAGGAGACCCTTGTGACATCATGGAACCTTGTGGAACCAAGGCTCCATTGTTGCCCTCCAGAACCAAGGAGACCATTGTGACATCATGGAACCTCGTGGAACCAAGGCTCCATTGTCATGTCCAGAACCAAGGAGACCAATCTGACATCACGGAACCTCGTGGAACCAAGGCTCCATTGTTACTGTCTAGAAGCAAGGAGATTCTTGTGACATCATGGAACCTATTGGAAGCAAGGCTCCATTGTTACCGTCCATTACCAAGGAGACCATTGTGACATCATGGAACCTCGTGGAACCAAGGCTCCATTGTTACCCTCCCGAACCAAGGAGACCCTTGTGACATCATGGAACCTCGTGGAACCAAGGCTCCATTGTTACCGTCCAGAACCGAGGATGCCATTGTGACATCATGGAACCTCGTGGAACCAAGGCTCCATTGTTGCCGTCCAGAACCAAGGAGACCATTGTGACATCATGGAACCTCGTGGAACCAGGATTCCATTTCTATGCAGTGAAGCTTCGTGGAACCAAGGAACCAATGTGACACAGCAGGGCTGCATGGAATCAATGGTCCACAGAGATAGTGCGGATCCAAGGAGACCATGGTGATGCTGTGGAACCTCATGGAACCAAGGGACCATTGTGACACAGTAGAATCTCTTGGAATCAAGGCAACCGGCTTACGCTATGGAACCTCATGGAGCCAAGGGGCCACTGTGACATTGTGGGGCCTCATTGGAACAAAGGACATGGTTGATAGGACAGAAGCTCCTGGAAACTATGGGACATTGTGACACTGCAGAGCCTCATGGAACCAAGGAGACCCCTGTGACACTGAGAACCTTATGGAAGCAAGCAGCCATTGTCACCCTACAGAACCAAGGAGACCATTGCTGACAGAACAAAACCTCATGGAACTGAGGGGCCCTTGTTATACAGCGAGGCCTCGTGGAACCAAGGGGCCGTTGTGACACTGTGGGGCCCCATGGAACCAAATATTCATGGTGACACAGCAGGGCTGCTTGTAACCAATTGTCCATTGTGATCCTGCAGATCCAAGAGAGCGGGTGACACGATGGCAGTTCATGGAACCAAGGGGCTGCTGTGACACACCAAGGCCTCGTGGAACCAAGGAGAGCATTGTGGCAGTGCAGAACCAAGGAGGCCATTTTAAGGGTACAGAACCAAGGGTCCATTGTTATACAGCAGGGCCTGATGGAACCAAGGGGCCATTGTGAAACTGTGGGGCATAATGGAGTCAAGGACAGCACTGATACTGAAATGTGCTGGATAGAAACCTTCTCACACAGTTCTGAGGATTTGAAAGTAGATATTATTCATTACATACAGCATGGCAGTCATTTGGCTGATCCTACATCCATTTGAGTGCAGTGAACATCGAGTGAAGAATTTTTTGCAGACACACTGATTACATATTCATGAGCTATCCCCACTTCCTTTGACATTATTTGACATAGTTGCACCCCTTATCAGAAGGCTTTATGTGGTTCTTTGGGGTCTGTCTCCAACATCCAGTGTCCTTTTTAGATGGCTGTTCCTCAACTCCTGCTTTTGAGTAAGGGCAATATCATTGCTTTGCATAACTTCTGCTTTGTCAGCCTTGCAGAGCAGAGCTGGCATCCTGCTTGTGCTTTGCATGAGTTACATCCTTTATCTGTTTCTCCAAGGTTGTGCTGTTCTGTTCTACTGCCCTCATCAAGTCCCCCCTTTTCTTGAGACTCAGTTCCTTATGGGCACCGGTCTCTCAATATCTCTATTTTGTTTTATAGTGTAGGGCACTATAACACTGAATCGTGATGCAAGCTAAATCCATACAGCAATTATTGTGGTGACCATTATAAACAGATGTTTTAACCAAACCCAGCTGGGTAACCATGAAGGAAATTTGGCCCAGATTTCTTTAAATCCCCAGGAGGTTTCATCTTGAGCTGTGCGTTGAAAGAATTTTTAAACTATAACACTCTGTCCCAAAGTCAGTTCTTTAGCTTTCTGGATGAAGAGAAGAATAGCTGCTACTGCCCTCAGACAGCCCAGCAGCTCTGGCTGACATTGTCTGGTTGCTGTGAAAAGTAGGCACAGCCCTGCTCCAGTCCCCAGGAACTGTGACAGCACTCCCCGTGCTGGGTTTTGTCTCTCACATGGAAAAAACAGATCCAATGGGTCCATGGGGTTTGAGAGTCCCAAAACAGGGCCCGCATGAGGGCTCGCTGGAGCTGTGAAAAGGCAGCCCATGCCACACCAGTCCAGACTATAAAGCCCTGCTGAGCTGCCTGAGCTCACACAGAGGCTTTAGCAGCAGCCCATAATTGCTGATGCACAGCTGACATCATCCCACACCCCAAGAAATGCCTGTGACTCTCTCATTGTTCATGGCTGTGGGACTTGCCAAATTGCTTCTTTTCTTTCCTGTCCCAACCTCATTTGTCCCTGGAGGATTTTGAATCCCAGGTAGGGTTCTGTGCTCTGGACTGTTTGTACTCTGTATCCACTTAGTCCCAGAAAATTCCACAACGCCACAGTCTGATCCCTGAACTGCTGCTGAATTTCAGTTTCAGAGATGAATGCCATCTCCAGACTGGAACAAGACTCCAAAGAGGGTTCTGATGTTTCCATTCCTCCCGTTCTTTTGCCACTTGGTTTCCATATATCATGGGGGTATTTTTAAACTCCTGTGGTAGAACTGGCCAAGTCAGCCGGGCTCTTCTCACTGTGTTTGGACTGTCCCATTCAGAAGTAAATAGTTCTTGACTTTCACTACTCCAAGAGATACAGAAAAAGCCACTTTCAAATTCTACACTCTCAACCATTTTAATTTTTCACTCTAGCTTGTTAGCAAGGTACAAGGATTTGCTACGGACGGGTGTATATCTTCTACTGTCTCATGTATGGCTCTAGGATCCTGTACCAGCCACTAATCCTCTCCATTTGCCTTCTTAACTGCAAAATAAGGCTATTAAATTTGGATTCATATTCCTTCAACAGGCCTTATTTTATAAATTTTTCTTTTATAAATCTAATCTTTCTTTTCTTTTATAAATCTATCCAAGGGATAATAACCCCTTACAACTTTCTTTTCTCAAAGGGTATTGCTTCTGCCTTACTGGTCCTGCTCAGGGTTTCAATTTGTTTCTCACAGGCTCTGCTTTTCTGGGTCACTGGGGCACCTCTCCAGTCCAGACTAGCAGATTTACTGCATCCTCAAGTGATACAGATGGCAGATGGATCACATCTGAAGATTGGAGTGCAAAAACAGAGGCTTCCACATAATTAGATTTTGGAGTAATAACCTGCATTTTGCCATTTTAATCTTGATTTTAGCATTCAGGTTTTCCAATAAATTGTCCAAGGAGAGGCTTAAGTAAATGGAGTAGATACAAAAACTGGGGAGTCACCCATTGTTTTCCTAATTTAAAATCAATGGGCTGGAAAAATGGCTGAGTTTCATGATTCCCTGTTGCACCAATGATTGTTATAGAATCATTACTCAAGTTTCCTTTTACTGTATTTAGCACAGAGCAACCAGCTCCTGTAGCCACTAAAAATCCTAACTCCTCATTGTCCCAGCTTAGCTGTGACCGGATGTTCTGCTGGGAAAGAATCCTCTGGTCCCCCGCAGTGACCATCGGTGATGGCCACGAGAGGGGAGTTTCGTGTTGTACCTGCGGACAGTCCCTTTTCAAACGCCTCTCTTTCTTACAGTGTGCACATTGATTAACAGCAAGTCTCTTTTCTTCCTTCCTCTGCTCTTCTTTGATGAGCCCTCAGGGGAAAGATGGACTGAATTGTGGAATAACTCACTTTGGGAGAGTGTCCTTTGCAACAGAGCCTTCAACTGCATCAAATGTGGCTTCACTTACAGCTGTTCCGATTGCTTCTGATAATCCGCCTGCCCTGTGGTCTCTGGAGTGTGGAAGCATCCTATGGAATTGGAATTTGCTCCGTTTTACTCAGCTGTGCAGCAGAAGCTGCTACAGGGGGGGTCTCTGAAGCAGTCAGAGCCTCCACCCAGGGTGGGGATCACTGCATTTATGCACAAGAATCAACCTGGGCACAGCAGGATCTGCTCATCTCTAGGGCTGCCCCGAGTCCCCACCTGGAGAGCTCCCAAACATTTCAGTCCCACAGTTCATTTTGAAGGTGACTCATTTTTGCTCATTTTAGAGTTGGTTCATTTTGAGGGCTCTTGACTGAACTCGGTCACTTGGTTTCAAGTTGATGGCCTGTCTCAGACCAGGCTCTCCTCTGCTCTGTGTGGACAATGAGATGGGAGAGCCCTTGGGCCACCCCGGGGACCGATGACTTCAGTGCTCTGGTTGCACATGAACAGAGCTTTGTTTCACTGCTTCAGACCCTCCCTCTCCTCTTCTCCCCTGGCATTTTAAAGAATCCTATTTTCACAGTCATCTGCTCTGCTCTTCTCCATGTTGAAAAGCAAATCAAAAAACCTGAAAAGGAGAACACCAGTCTTTATTGCATATATTTTTTCTCATACATCTTTTCTTAGCTGTGTATTTTGGTTTCAAAACAGAGTAACTTAATTACTTAATTAATCAGGGATTTGAGACTTGAAAAGTGAGTTTCATCTACTCCCCTGCAGGCACCCAGGAGAATTTGTTTTCTCGAGGCTCCCTCTGTAGCCAGTGGAGACAAGAGAACATTTGGAGGCTGGGTACTACCAACTGGCACATAAAACAAAAATTACAAATCTCTTCCTGGCAAATCTTTTCCCTTGCTCTGCACAGGTTCATTTTGGTGCAGACAGGTGACAGCTCAGATCCACACTCTGTGTGGATCCATAATAAATTCCAGTCCTCATTTAGAGTACTAAAAATCCAAGTTCTACTTGGTCCCTATTCTGCCCTCCCCATTCCTTTCCTGAAGAGACAGAGAGGAAAAAGCTGTGGAAGAAAGCAGAGGGTTGCAAAAGAGATACTTGGGATTGCTTCTTTTGGAAGCAACAGTTCCTCAGGGACTCCTGGTCCAAAGGCAAGTACTGAAAAGCAGAAACAAGGAAGTTCAACGCACAGATTTGGTGTAATTTCAGCGTTTAGTGTTTGTGCTGTAGATGAGAGGTGTTTGGTGCATGGGTGTGACAGATGTTTGCAGGAGGTCTGAGTGAGCTGGGAATTTCCCAGGAATGGGGGGAAATAGCCAATAGCTCCTTAGAATCCTCTGTTCTGGTGAAAGAATTCTTTGGGAGTGTTTGGAAAAGATAGAAAGAACACAATAAAATCTCTGAGGTCTCTACCTGAAATGGGAAAGAGAACAATCAGGGTGTGAGAATTGTTTGAAGCACAATCTCTGTGCTCTATAGCAAGAGTGCAGGAAAAGAAAGCAGCAGAGAAGGAAGGATAGAAATGTTTGTCCAGACTGTGAAATGATACCACTTGGTTTTGCCATGTTCCTGTCTCAGCAGGATGAGCTGGAATTCAGCATGGGACCAGAAAATGAAACAGCAGTTACTGAGTTCATCCTAGAGGGTTTCCCAGAGCTTGATCCGAGACTGCAGCTATTTTTCTCTCGGGTCCTTCTGCTCATGTACCTGACAACAGTGATGGGGAATGCAACCATCATTTTCCTCGTGTGTGTGGATCACCAGCTGCAAAGCCCCATGTACTTTTTCATCAGCAACCTGGCCTTCCTGGAGATCTGCTTTACATCCTCCACAAGCATCAAATTGTTTGTCATGCTGAGCTCTGGTCAGAACACTCTCTCACGAAGCAGCTGCTTTGCCCAAAACTATTTCTATTTTGCCCTGGGCTGCACAGAGTTCATCCTGCTCGTTGTCATGTCCTTTGAGCGCTATGTTGCCATCTGCCAACCTTTGCTCCATGCTGCCATCATGAAGCCTCAGCTCTGTGTCCACCTGGTTGTTGCTGCTTGGCTCCTCGGCTTTGCCCTGCTGAGCTACCGGCTGTTCTTCCTCTCGGAGCTGTCTTTCTGTGGCTTCAAGATCCCCCATTTCCTTTGTGACAACTCCCCCTTGTTCAGACTGTCCTGCTCTGACACCAGCCTGCTTTGGAAAATAGACTCTGTCTTCTTACCGTGTGTCGTGCTGGGTTCCTTATGTTTGACTCTGGCATTTTACACCTGCATCCTTTTCTGTGTTCTGCATCTTCCAGCAGCCTCTGGGAGGAAGAAAGCCTTGACTACGTGTTCTTCCCATCTCATCACCTTCTCCATTGCCTATGGGAGCTGCATTGCTCTCTACACGTGTCCTGCAGAAGATGTTTCCTTGAGGACCAACAGAATTGTAGCTCTGCTCAACACAGTCCTGTACCCATTCTTAAATCCATTCATCTACAGCCTTCGGAACAAATCTGTGATCCTGGCCCTGAACAAATCCATTGCCAGGGCAAGAACAAAGCTTTTCCCCTAACCATGGTGCATTTCTGGAAAGCCATCCCAAGAATCTGATGTCATCTGTTGCACACTACCAGTGCCTGTGAGTGCAGCCTCCAAACAGGGCTGCCTCAGGAGACTGATGCTCCTGCCGGCTTGTGTCAGGTTAAGAGATAAGAGACTCATCTGCACACCCAGACAGGGCACCAACAATGGCAGGAGGAGAAACTCAGTTCATTCTCTGCCCTGGCTGCTCCCAGGCCCATCACTGGAGAGCCCCCAGCTCATTAAGAGCCCATCTCCAAAACAGAGAAGAGCTCAGCGGAACAGTGGCAAGTGGCAATCCAAATTACAGCTCCTGAGCAATGGACACCTTGTCCCAGCTCCTTTCCTGGGACAGCCATCAGCCCTCGTGTCCACCTTTGAAACCCCAAAGTCACTGAGAGCAGGTCACCATTTGGACTAAGGGGATTGCTGCCCTGGCGTGTAGGACACGTTTTGGGATGAAGGAGGAGGAGGAGCAGTTTTGGATAGCACAGGACTTGTGGGAAGGTGAGGGGAGGACCCCAACCAGAGCAGTCTGTCCTGTCTTCTCATTAAACTTGAATTCTCCCCCTGTGTGAGCAAATCTCTGTTCTGCCTGAGCATGGGAGCCTGGGGGTGTGAGGGCAGCAGTTGGGGGAGGGCACCAAAGAGCCCACCTGCCAACGGTGCTGGCCACGGAGTGACCGGAGGGACTGGACTTAGGGGTCTGGGGGTGTGGGGTGTGTCTGGTCTGCACCAGCACCTGGAATGGGGCTGTGGGCTCAGGGCTCAGATGCCCAAATGCCTCAGCTGTGAGACTGGAATCCAGGGGAAGCTGCTGAGCAGACGAGTGTCCGAGCACAGCTGTGCAGGGATCCGTGCACAGGTATGACTATGGAATGGGACAGACTGGACCAGGATAGTCCCGCTGGGAATGATCTGCAGTTCAGAGCAGAATGAGGGTCTGGTCCAACTGCCCGACCCCTCCAGGGTCACCAAAAGTTAAAGCAGGCATTAGGGCACTGTCCAAATGCCTCTTAAACACGGACAGGCTTGGGGCATCAGCCACCTCTCCAGGGAGCCTGTTCCAGTGCTTGACCACCCTCTCAGTAAAGAAACCCTTTCTCCTGTCCAGTCTAAAGCATCCCGGTACAGCTTTGAACCCTTCTCAGATGTTCCAACACTAGATATCAGGGAGAAGAGAAAGGGAAATGCAGGGCAGAGCCGGGGGCAGCGAGATGGGAGTGTGCAGCCTGCAGGGACACAGCAGCAGCTGTGGGACATGCAGGACAAGCTGTGCTGGACATGGCCAAGGGCCCTGGCAGGGCTGGCAGTGCCCAGGAGAAGCCCAGTCTGGGTGCCCCGGGGCACAGCAGGGTCTGTGCCACCGAGGGCTGTGAGGAGACACCTTGTCCTGAGGCCCTGGGGCCTCCTGGCACAGCCCCAGCCAGGCTGGGCACTGTCAGCCCCTTGTCCTGCCCTCAGCATCCCCCCCTAGCCCACATCCCAGTGGCCTCAAGGATCTGCTGGAAGGAGTCCCTGGGGAGCCTTGCTCAGGAATGGCCCTGGGGGCTCCACAATGCTCCCAGGGACTGCAGGTTTTTCAAAGGACTTTGGCTTTGGCTTTTGCCTTGGAGTCTCTGAGAGCTTTGTGCAATCATGGCCTCCAATTATCTGCTGTAATTAGTCCCTGGAGAGGCTTTGTCAGGAACAGCACTCAGTGGGGCTCATGAATGCTTCAAGGTACTCAGTTATTTTAAGGTACTTGGTGTTTCCCTTTAGATGCAGACTCTGTGAGAGGTTTGTGCAATCATGGCCCCAATTATCTGCTTTAACGAGTCCCTTGAGAGCTTTGCACTGACACTCAGTGGGGCTCAGTAATGCTTTGAGATACTCAAGATTTTTAAGGTATTTTGGATTTTCCTTTCCATACTGAGAGGTTTTTTGTGCCATTTTGAGTGTCTGAGAGGTTTTTGTGCCATCCTGGCCTCCAGTTCTCTCCTCCAAGAGGTCCATCAGGAGCCTGTGTTGGGGATGGACCTCAGTGGGTCCCATTAATGCTTTGAGACACTTTGGGCTTTTCATCTGACTTGAACTCCTGGAAAGGTTTGTCCTATCTCCTCTCGGGCCCTGAGGTTCCAGGGCTCAGCTCCAAATGAGGGCTCCATGGGGCTCATTAGGATCAAGCAAGTCCAGATAAGCCATGGCTCTGCCTTGATTTCCCTCTGGCCTGGTGCAGTTCATCAGTAAGTTTTCCTACTACAGTTATGGAGAATTATTTCAAAGAGCTTCTAAGAAATATTTATTCCTATTTTAAAGGGTATATTTCATTACTGTTCTCTTTCTAGCAGAGGTGATTGCAGTATTCAGTGATTCATAGTGATCCAGAGATTCTCTTAAGAAGGTCTGGCCTGCTCAGAGAAGCTGTGCCTTGAGATGTGACCCAGTGGGGACAACCTTGCTCCACATTCCCCAACCCATCTTGCCTCTCCTTCCTCATCTGGGGCCTGCCTTGCTTGGAGAACTCATTGCACACAGCCAAAGAAGGGTTTTCTTCTTCTTTTTTAAGCAATCTAAATCTGCCAAGTTGCCCACTAAAAACAGACACCCTCCTCAAGGGTGTGCCAAGACCAAGCTGCCTCCAAGGAGGTACAATTGCAGTGACACTCGTTGGTGCCGCCAGGTGCCACGGCCACGGCCACAGGGACCCGTTCCTTAGTTTGGTGCCACAACAACCAAGGCCTGGAGGCGTTGTGATGGTTGGTTGCCATGGAAACCTGCCCTGGGCCCCTTGCTCAGGGCTGCTCTCACTGCCCAGAGCCAGAGGGGATCCCGTGCTGGGGGCTTGTGCCACGGCCACCTGCCCTGTGCCGCGCTGGCCGCTCAGGCGCCGCGGAACCAGCAGCAAAGGGCAGTGCCAGGGCCAAAGGCCAGGTCAGCCAGACAGAAAGGGGCCGTGCTGGGCACTGTTTCCATGGCAACCCTCACTGGCTGTGACACCTGGGTCACCTGTCCTGGCAGTTGCCATGGAAACCCGGCTCATTGGAAATACAAGGGTGGACAAAGGTTTTAGTAGGGCCTGTCACAACAGGACAAAGGGGAGTGGTTTTAAACTAAAGGAAGGGAGGTTCAGATAAGAAGAGATAAGGAGGAAATTTTTGATTATGAGGTTGGTGATAAAACAGTACAGGTTCCCATGGAGGTGGTCAATGCCCCATCCCTGGAAACATTAAAGTCCAGCTGGGACAGGGCTCTGAACAACCTGATCTGCTGAAAGATGTCCCTGCTCATCGCAGGGTTTGGATGAGATGAGCACTGCAGAGCTCTTCCCATCCAAACCATTCCAGGATTGCGTGGGGAGAAGGGGATTCTCAGTGGACATTGCTGGCTGGTCCTGGTACCTGATCTCCACAGTCTCTCCTATCCTACTCAATCTTCTTCATCCATGTGTGTTTCCTGCCTATTCTAAATTTCTGTCTGTGTGTCTGTGTGTGACTGCGGAGCAGGGACAAGGAGGCAATGAGGCCCCAGGCCTGCAAGGGTCACTTGTCCCCTCCTGGAGCCAGGGCCAGCAGCCACGGCCAAAGTGCTGCACAGGTTGGCTCTGTCAGGGCCTTGCAGCTGCTGCACATGCCTGTGCCCTCTGCAGCCCAGGCTGTCCTACGGTGTCCCTGCCCTGCGCCTCTGTCCCTGCAGGCTGTCCTCATCCCCCGGCTGCCCCACCTGGCTGGCCCCTTCCTTTGCTGACAGCTCTGCCTCCTGCCTGCCCCTGCCTGGCCACACAAAGCCTTGGGCTGCTCCAGGCTCCTTCTGGGGACGTGCTGCACCACAGCCCTGCCCTGGGAGGGCAATTCCTTTCTCCTGGTGTCCAGTCTGGGCCTCCCAGCTGTACTTGGAGTCTTTATTTCCTTCTCATGCTTATGTCCTCTATGAAGAAAAGCTCCAGCCTCTCTGAAACCACCCTTCAATCCCTCCCAGGCTTCTCTTGTTCTGTCCTCAGTCTCCACACCACTGAGCCCAGAGCTCGCAGCCTCTACCTGCTGATTATGTGATGAGGCCTCCAAACCCCATCTTGGGAGATTTTTGGGTCCTCTCCAAGGGCTATGAAAACAGAAACTGTGATCAAAGTTATTTTCTCCCAGAATTTGCAGTGACAGAGAAAGAGTCAATATCTCTAAACTGAATGAAGGTTGATTTTCATTTGTTAGAAGGAGGAAATATTTTTCCATGATGAGAGTGGCAGAAAACTGCAACTGTTTTTCCAGAGAAGTGGATGCCTCATCCCAGGAATGCTCCAAGAGCAGGAGCTTTGTGCAACCTGACCCAGGGAAACCCCGTCCCCTCCCCAAGGATGGAATTCCTGTTGTGTGGGTTCTCTGATGTGCTGGGTGCCCTCACAGCGCTTCTGGCCAGAATGTCTGCTGAGGGCAGCCAGGCTGCTGCAGGGGCTGTGACCTCACAGCCATCACCATTGCAGCCCTGTCCCCTGGGCCTGGCTCTCCCCTTTCCTCTGCCCCTGCCTTGTCTCTGCTGGCATGAAGAGTTTTGTCATTAAGATCTTGTCTCCAAGGTGCTGGGGCCAATGGCTTCCCTGTCAGGCTCCTGGAGCAGAAGTGGCTTTCCAGAGCCCAGCCAGAAATGAGCCCTGAGGCAGCAGCTCTGCAGTGCTGGCCACCAGGCCGGCTTGCCAAGGGAGGCTTCTGGCCATGCCCTGCAAGCAGCTGCTGCTGCCAAGGTGCCTTTGGTGCCTCAGGCTCTCCCTGGCACAGCTCCCAGCACGGCACTCTGCCCTTGTGCCCGAGGCCTTCCCTGGGCTGGGGCTGGCCTGGGGCTTTTCCTGCAGCGGGACCTGCCCTGCTCCTGGCACAGGAAAGGCAGTTCCTGCTGGAGCAGGAGGCTCTGCCTGCACTGGGCTCAAAGAACTTCAGCAAGGCCCTGTTGACTTCAAAATTGGTTCCCAGAGCACTATATTAGAATAATTGTTATAGCTTCTGGACTGTGGAGTAAATAACTCTGGTTAAGATCCTTCTGTCTAATCATGATCAGAATCAATCAGAGCTGTATTTATATAAATATTTCTATTATTCCATCATTAATCCTGTGGGACAAATTGCATTAAGGTCCTATTCTACCTGTCCAATCTTTTACACCTTTGACAAATTGTGGGGCCGGGATTGGATCCAGTCACTCCCAGTCTCCTCTCGGGTCCTGCAGTGGTTTGAGGCTGCATGGTGGCTGCTGGGTGTCATTTCTCCACCTCATGACTCAGCAGGAGTTTCTCCAATAAAGAAATAAAGCTTTTGCCTGAAGCTCCCACTCTGCCCATGACGGGAACCCCTGTGATTGCCTGTGCCATCCTGGCTCTTTGGCAGCCTGGGGACTCCTGGGATGTCACCGTGGAGCCCCCGTGAGTGCCTGTGACAGATCGGTGCCTGAGCAGCCCAAGGTGCCCTGGGATGTCACCATGGAATGGCTGTGACTGCCTCTGACCACACGGCTCTTGACCATCACCAGAAAATCCTGGGAGATCTCCATGGAGCCCCTGTCTCTGCCTGTGACATTCCAGCTCCTGAACAGCCTGGAGACTCTTGGAAAATCCCGATGGAACACCTCTGAGGGCCTGTGACAAATCTGATCCTTAGCAGGCAAACATAACAAGGACCCATTGCTATGGTCAGTTTCCATGGCAACCATAACATCCCCTGTTGCTATGGTCAGTTTCCATGGCAACCATCATCACCCCAGGTTGCTATGGTCAGTTTCCATGGCAACCAGCATCAGGACCCGTTGCTATGTTCAGTTTCCATGGCAACCATCGCATCCCCTGTTCCTATGGTCAGTTTCCATGGCAACCATCATCACCAGCCCCTGTTGCTATCGTCAGTTTCCGTGGCAACCATCATCACATCCCCTGTTGCTATGGTCAGTTTCCATGGCAACCGTCACGTCCCCTGTTCCTATGGTCAGTTTCCATGGCAACCATCTCCAGGACCCCTGTTGCTATGGTCAGTTTCCATGGCAACCATCATCACATCCCCTGTAGCTATGGTCAGTTTCCATGGCAACCGTCACATTCCCCTGTTCCTATGGTCAGTTTCCATGGCAACCATCACCAGGACCCCTGTTGCAATGGTCAGTTTCCATGGCAACCATAATCACCCCATGTTGCTATGCTCAGATTCCATGGCAACCATTTCCTCCCCTGTTGCAAGGGTCAGTTTCCATGGCAACCGTCACCAGCCCCTGTTCCAATGATCAGTTTCCATGGCAACCATCATCAACAACCCCTGTCTTTATGGTCAGTTTCCATGGCAACCATCACCAGGACCCATTGCTATCGGCAGTTTCCATGGCAACCATCATCACATCCCCTGTTGCTGTGGTCAGTTTCCACGGCAACCATCATCACATCCCCTGTAGCTATGGTCAATTTCCATGGCAACCGTCACATCCCCTGTTCCTATGGTCAGTTTCCATGGCAACCATCACCAGGACCCGTTGCTATGGTCAGTTTGCATGGCAACCATCAACATCCCCTGTTGCTATGGTCGGTTTCCATGGCAACCATCATCACCAGCCCCTGTTGCTATGGTCAGTTTCCATGGCAACCATCATCAACAGCCCATGTTGCTAGCGTCAGTTTCCATGGCAACCATCACATCCCCTATTGCTATGGTCAGTTTCCATGGCAACCATCACCAACCCCTGTTGCTATGGTCAGTTTCCATGGCAACCATCATCACCAGCCCCTGTTGCTATGGTCAGTTTCCATGGCAACCATCAAATCCTCTGTTGCTATGGTCAGTTTCCATGGCAACCATCACCAGGAGCCATTGCTATGGTAAGTTTCCATTAACAACCACCATGACACCATGTTGCTGCGCTCAGTTTCCATGGCAACCATCACATCCCCTGTTGCTATGGTCAGTCTCCATGGAAACCATCACCAACACCTGTTGCTATCGGCAGTTTCCATGGCAACCATCACCAGCCTCTGTTCTTATGTTCAGTTTCCATGGCAACCATCATCTCCAGCCCCTGTTGCTGTGGTCAGTTTCCATGGCAACCATCACCAGGACCCGTTGCTATGGTCAGTTTCCATGGCAACCATCATGACACCACGTTGCTGCGCTCAGTTTCCATGGCAACCATCACCAGGACTCATTGCTAGGGGCAGTCTCCATGGAAGCATCACCAGGTCCCGTTCCTGTGGTAAGTTTCCATGGCAACCATAATGACAAAGGCCTGTTGCTATGGTCAGTTTCCATGGCAACCATCATCACCAATCCCTGTTGCTATGGTCAGTTTCCATGGCAACCATCACCAGGACCCGTTGCTGTGGTCAGTTTCCATGGCAACCATCATCACCAACCACTGTTGCAATGGTCAGTTTCCATGACAACCATTACTGTCCCTGTTGCTATGGTCAGTCCCATGGCAACCATCATCACCAATCCCTGTTGCTATGGTCAGTTTCCATGGCAACCATCACCAGTCCCTGTTGCTGTGGTCAGTTTCCATGGCAACCATCATCGCCAACACCTGTTGCAAAGGTCAGTTTCCATGGCAACCATCACATCCCCTGTTGCTATGGTTAGTTTCCATGGCAACCATCACCTCCCCATGTTGCTATGGTCAGTCGCCATGGCAACCATTACCAGGACTCATTGCTATGGTCAGTCTCCATGGCAACCATCACCAGGACCCGTTCCTGTGGTCAGTTTCCATGGCAACCATCATCACCAACCCCTGTTGCTATGGTCAGTTTCCATGGCAACCATCATCACCGGCCCCTGTTGCTATGGTCATTTTCCATGACAACCATCATCATCAACCCCTGTTGCTGTGCTCAGTTTCCATGGCAACCATCATCACCAAACCCTGTTGCTATGGTCGGTCTCCATGGCAACCATCACTTTCCCAGTAACTATGGTTAGTTTCCATGGCAACCATCACCAGGACCCGTTGCTGCAGTCAGTTTCCATGGCAACCATCATCACCAGCCCCTCTTGCTGTGGTCTTATTCCATGGCAACCATCACTGTCCCAGTTGCTATGGTCAGTTTCCATGGCAACCATCATCACCACCCCCCTGTTGCTATGGTCAGTTTCCATGGCAACCATCATCACTAAGCCCTGTTCCTATGTTCAGTTTCCATGGCAACCATCATCACCAGCCCCTGTTGCTATGGTCTGTTTCCATGGCAACCATCATCACCACCCACCCTGTTGCTCTTGTCAGTTTCCATGGCAACCATCCTCACCAGCCCCTGTTGCTATGGTCAGTTTTCATGGCGACCATCACATCCCCTGTTGCTATGGTCAGTTTCCATGGCAACCATCCCTGTCCCTGGTGCTATGGTCAGTTTCCATGGCAACCATCATCACCAACCCCTGTTGCTGTGGTCAGTCTCCATGGCAACCATCACTGTCCGAGTTGCTATGGTCAGTTTCCATGGCAACCATCACCAGGACGCGTTGCTGTGGTCAGTTTCCCTAGCAACCATCATCACCAGCCCCTGTTGCTATGGTCAGTTTCCATGGCAACCATCACCAGTCCCTGTTGCTATGGTCAGTTATCATGGCAACCATCAACACCAGCCCCTGTTGCTATGGTCAGTTTCCATGGCAAGCATCACCAACCCCTGTTGCTAAGGTCATTTTCCATGGCAACCATCACATCCCCTGTTGCTATGGTCAGTTTCCATGGCAACCATCACCAGCCCCTGTTGCTGTGGTCAGTTTCCATGGCAACCATCACCAGGACCCGTTGCTATGGTCAGTTTCCACGGCAACCATCACTGTCCCTGTTGCTGTGGTCAGTCTACATGGCAGCCATCAGCAGGCCCCGTTGCTGTGGTCAGTTTCCATGGCAACCATCATCACCAGCCCCTGTTGCTGTGGTCAGTTTCCATGGCAACCATCATCACCAACCCCTGTTCCAATGTTCAGTTTCCATGGCAACCATCACCATCCCCTTTTGCTATGGTCAGTTTCCATGGGAAACATCACCAGTCCCTGTTGCTATGGTCAGTTTCCATGGCAACCATCATCACCAGCCCCTGTTGCTATGGTCATTTTCCATGGCAACCATCATCACCAACCCCTGTTGCTGTGCTCAGTTTCCATGGCAACCATCATCACCAACCCCTGCTGCTATGGTCAGTCTCCATGGCAACCATCACTGTCCCAGTTGCTATGGTTAGTTTCCATGGCAACCTTTACCAGGACCCGTTGCTGTGGTCAGTTTCCATGGCAACCATCACCACCAGCCCCTGTTGCTATGGTCAGTTTCCATGGCAACCATCACTGTCCCAGTTGCTATGGTCAGTTTCCATGGCAACCATCATCACCAGCCCCTGTTGCTATAGTCAGTTTCCATAGCAACCATCACCAGGACCCGTTCTATGGTCAGTTTCCATGGCAACCATCACATCCCCTGTTGCTATGATCACTTTCCATGGCAACCATCACCATCCCCAGTTGCTATGGTCAGTTTCCATGGCAACCATCATCAACAATCCCTGTTGCTATGGTCAGTTTCCATGGCAACCATCATCACCAGCCCCATTTCCTATGGTCAATTTCCATGGCAACCATCACCAGCCTCTGCTGATGTGGTCAGTTTCCATGGCAACCATCCTCACCAGCCCCTGTTGCTATGGTCAGTTTCCATGGCAACCATCACTGTCCCAGTTGCTATGGTCAGTTTCCATTGCAACCATCACGACCAGCCCCTGTCGCTGTGGTCAGTTTCCATGGCAACCATCATCACCAGCCCCTGTTGCTATGGTCAGTTTCCATGGCAACCATCACCAGGACCCGTTCTGTGGTCAGTTTCCATGGCAACCATCACATCCCCTGTTGCTATGGTCAGTTTTCATGGCAACCATCACCAGTCCCTATTGCTATGGTCAGTTTCCATGGCAACCATCCCCGTCCCTGTTGCTATGGTCAGTTTCCATGGCAACCATCACCAGTCCCTATTGCTATGGTCAGTTTCCATGGCAACCATCCCCGTCCCTGTTGCTATGGTCAGTTTCCATGGCAACCATCACCAGCCCCTGTTGCTATGGCCAGTTTCCGTGGCAACCATCACCAGGAGCCATTGATGTGGTCAGTTTCGATGGCAACCATCACATCCCCTGTTGCTATGGTCAGTTTCCATGGCAACCATCACATCCCCTGTTGCTATGGTCAGTTTCCATGGCAACCATTCCCATCCCCTTTTGCTATGGTCAGTCCCTGGGCAGCTCCATGGAGACCCCATGCCAGGGGTGGTTGCCATGCGCGCCAGCTCAGGCCTGGAGCCAGAGCCCGTTGCCATGGCAACCATTGGCAGTCCCATCCCCAGGGTCATGGGATCCCAGAGCCACAGAATTGGCTGAGCTGGGAGGGACCCATCAGGATCCTCGAGTCCAACTGCTGGCCCTGCACAGGACACCCCAACAATGCCAGCCTGGGCCTGGCAGCGCTGTCCAAACGCTGCTGGAGCTCAGAGAGCCCTGGAGCTGTCACCCTTCCCTGGGCAGCCTGGGCAGTGCCCCAGCAGCCTCTGGGCAAAAACCTTTTCCTGAGATCCAACCCGAGCCTGCCCCGACTCAGCTGCAGCCGCTCCCTCCACTCCTGTCCCTGGGCACCAGAGTGAAGAGGTTCCCACAGCCCCTGCCAGGGACCCTCTCCCAAGGCTGTTGCCGTGGCCACCAAGGCTGACACCAGCTGGGATGCTCGGTTTCCACGGGCCGGGGTTCAGGAATGGGATTCCCCAATTTCCTGCTCCCACTAAAACTGCGCTGCCGCTCACTGCCCTCCCACCTCCCATGGAAAGCACAAAAGGCAAAGATTCCGGGCTGGGATAAGAACAATTTACAGGGAATATCAACGAGACAAGGAACAGACAGGAACAGAAACAACATTGATAACAGAAGGGATAAGAAAAACTATTTACAGGGAAAACTACATCACCACCAACCGTCCCGTCCCAGCCACGTATTTCCTCCTGCCTGGAAAGGACACCCTTCTCCTCAGGGACAGAGAGAGAGAGTCCCTTTCCTGCCCCTGGCAATGACCTGAGGTGGGAGTGAATGTCATGACAGGGCCATGGCCAGACCCTCATGTTCTTCACTCCCACATAATGCCATTGGCAGGGGCAGGAGAAGGTACAGGTGTCTTCCCAGCATGGATCACAGGGAACATGGGTCACCAGGGCTCTTCCCAGTGTGGGTTCTCCAGTGGGAGATGAAGCTGGAGCGGTGCATGAAGCTCTTCCTGGAGTTGGGGCATTTGCAGGGCTTCCCTTACCGGTGACTCCACTGCTTTCTGGTCAAGTTAAAGCTCTGGGGGAAGTTCTTCCCACACTAGGGACACTCGCAGGGCCTCTCCCCAGTGTGGATGCGCCGGTGCCTGACAAGTGTGGAGTTGTGCTTGAAGCTCTTCCGGCAGTCAGGGCAGTGGAAGGGCCTCTCCTTGGTGTGACTCCGCTCATGCAGGAGGAGATTGGAGCTGGTCTGAAACCTCTTCCCACATGTGGGGCACTCGTAAGGCCTCTCCCCAGTGTGGATGCGCCTGTGCCTGATGAGGTGGGAGTTGCGCGTAAAGCTCTTCCCGCAGTCAGGGCAGTGGAATGGCCTCTCCTCTGTGTGACTCTGCTGGTGGCAGAGGAGATCTGAGCTGGTGTGAAACCTCTTCTGACACTCAGGACACTCGTAGGGTCTCTCCCCAGTATGGATGCGTTGGTGGATGATGAGGTTGGATCTGCAGCTGAAGCCCTTCCCATACTCCCCACACTCGTAGGGCCATTCCCCGGTGTGGATCACCTAGTGGCAGATCAGGTGGGAGCTCCACCTGAAGCTCTGCCCACCTTCCTGGCACAGGGTGGGTCTTTCCTCCTCACAGCACCCTGGGCTGGCTTTGCAGCCCCTCCTCCTGTGGAATCTCTGGGGCTTTTCCTTCCCGTTGGATTCCTGTGCCATGGAGCTGCTCAAAACAGCCTCTGCCACGAGGTTCTGCTGTGGGGATTTGTCCTCCCTGATCTCCATCCTCAGCTCCTGGTCTGGGGGAGGAAGGACAAGGAGAGGATGTGATTTGCCTCCGTGCCAGAGGGAAGGGGAAGGAGATCCCCCCAGTGCATTCCCGGCAGGATGGCGTCGGCAGCAGGGCTGTCCTGCAGCCGGGGGCTGTGCTGGGCTGGGAGATGGAGCAGGAGAGAGGGGAAAGGGGCACTGACTTCCTCCTCACGTGCCTGGTTGTCTTGGGGCACCTTTCTCTTCCTCGCAACCTTCTCCTCCATCCAGACAAGGTTTGAGGATGGGAAATTCTGTTTTGGGAGGAAAACAAGGGATAAGCACGTTGAGTTTTGTACTGGTTTGAGGGCAAACCAGGGGGAGAGGCTAAGCCAGAATTACAATTTAATAGGAAATTAAAATCAAAGCAATGATACAGAAACCCTGGCTTACACGGACAGAGTCAGGAGATAACCTGACACACCATTGGTCAGGGTGGTGGTAGCCGTCTGATGAAATGGTGGCTGCAGTCCTGTTGGAGTGATGAACGTGATTCTGTCAAAGCAGGGATCCTGTAGAAGGGTCTGGTCTTCCTCTGAAGGTCCAGTGGTGTTTATGGAGCTCTTGTCCTCTGGGAATCCAGTAGGCAAGGTGCTCCTGGTGTTGCAAGGGTGAGATTATATCCAGGTAGGAATGCTTGGTTCCTCCCCCTGGGCGGAGCATCCCACAATGGGATGATGTAATTTTATCAGTCCTGCAGTGACACTCAATGGCCCATTAAGAGAAGATGGCCCCTGGAGGGCGTTATCAGGGCTGAGTCATGGAAGAGATAAAGAACACTGCCCCACCTGTTTATAGCAGTTCATGAAGATGGTGACTGAAAACATACTTTTGGTTACATCTTACATTGTCACCTGAAACAGTGAGGCAATCCCTGCTCGGGGTGGGGGGTGAACACCACCCCCCTTACCCAAACTGGATCCGGTGTAAAACCCCCACCCCGGGAAGGCCACACACACAGGGGACAATGTCACACTTGCCCTGCCCCAGGGGAGGTCTCTGTCCCTGTCACTCCCTTGCTCTCCCCCCAATTCTCCTTCCTTCCATCTCTCTCTCTACCTCATATTTACTGTCCAATAAAATCCACTTTAGATTCGGTCTCCTTAGCACCTTAATTGGGGCAGAGGCATCTCTCTAACAATTTTATTAACCAGATTGTTGTGGGTATTCTCAGCTCAGTCATAGAGAAAGAGAAAGGTTTTCTAACCAGGCGACAGCCTGGAAAGCAGGTGGGGAGAGAATGTAAATAATTTTCTAATCTACCTTGTTATTCACATTGTTTATAGATATGTTCTGCCTCTGTGCGTCATTCACTGCACACCAATGCTGTGAAGTGTTTTTACTCTAAGACCAATGAAATTAGTCTTCTCAATGTTCTCTATATATAGAGGGGTGCATTTGAAATAAAGGAGAGAGTTCATTTTCTTTGCCTTCTGATCTGGAGTTCTCTGTTCCCGTCCTGCTCAACGGCGTCAGATTGTGATATTATTTTGGCACAGTGAGTTCAGGGCACTGTTCTCTGACACCAAGTGCCTTTGACAACAGCATGGTTCCCTCCTCTGAGCAGGTTCTGGCTCTTTCTGGAGGAACTCTTGGAAACTTGGACGCAGCTTCCTCTGAGCGACTTATGGGAGAACTTATGAGGAAAATGGCTCTTGTGGCTGGCCAGTGTAAAGAAAATATTTTGTTGTCCTTCCTTGAAAAGTTTGTTCAAATCACTGGAGGAAAGGGAGCAAATGATATCAGCAAGACTGACAAGGAGCATTCACCACAAGGTGAGGAAAACAAGGCTGCCAGAAGTCCTACAAGAAGCCCAGCTCAAGTAGCTAAATTCCCAAATAACTCCCAAATTCACAGGCTTGGGGCTTTGCCAAATGTGAGAATCATTATTTTCTTTGTCCCTGTCACCTTTTTGACAGATACACTGAGCTTTCCCTTCATTTTAATAATCTGTATTGGGCCGAATTTCCACTTTTCTCAGAACCTGCCAGCAGCTGAGCTGGAGCTGTGCAGGAACCGATGAAATTTGGAATTGCCACAGAATTGCTTCTATTGTCGATTTCTTCATGTTTGGGACTTGTCTGCGTTTCCATCACAAGTGACTTGTGGGAAGAGCAAATATTCCTCAAGGCACTTTATGTAGCCTTAAGTTTGATTTCTGCTGAGTTTATTTTGTCCAGTGCCCAGGGGATGCTCGAGGGGTCTCTGTGCCTCTCGCCCTGGGTGATGCTTGGGAGGGGCTTGGATGGGTTGTCCCTGTCCCTGTCACCCCAGGCCATTCCCCATGGGGTCTCCATCGTTTTCACTCCAGGGAATTCCTGCGGGGGTCTCCCTCCCTCTCACCCTGTGCCAGGAGAGTGCTCATGGGAGTCTCTGTCTCTGTCAGCCCAGGGGGTGCTCGGGGGTTGAAACAGGGTATTTTACAGGATACATTTAACAGGGTAGAATCCATTTGTATTTAGGTGAAATGTGCTGCTTTGAATCATTAGTAACTTGCTAGCATAGGTAAAATATGCTGTTTAGTCTGCTAGTTCTGCTGCACTTGTAAAATCTGCCTCAGCTGAGAAGAAAGAATGTGAATTTCCAAGCTGGAGAAATAAGAGAGGCCCCTTGAACTTTGAAACAAAGAGGAAAAAAATCCAAAGCTGAGTCTGCAAGAGATGAACAAAGTGACTGGAGAGTTCTCTGTACAAGGACTGTTCTCTGTACTAGGACTAATGGGGTTCCAGAGTCCATCAGGACTCAGATCTAAACTGGAAATTCATTGGGAAGAAGTGATTTGTTGACTTAATACCCCAAAAACTCACCTGCTCTGTCCAGTTGTTTCTTCTGGTTGCATCAAGCAGTGCTGCATGATCTTGGAGGTCTTCTCCATCTAAATAATTTCCTTTTTCACCCTGTCTAAACAACCAAAACTGGGTGGAAATAAAGAAATTAAGCAAATAGATCTAAAGCTGCACCATTTACCAGGATTTGGGGGTGAATTTGGGGTTGGTTCACTGGAATATTTGGGAGGATTTGGGTGTTCTGAGGCTATCAAAGGCAGGGGACATGTCCACAATCTCATAGGTGTGCTGGCAAAATGTGTCCACCTGAGCCCACCTGTTCTCCAAGAATTCTAATTGTCTGTCCCAGTCCCTGGCCTGGGTCTTCCCATTTGGGATGTTCCCCCAAAGTGCCCAAATGGCTGCTGAAGTGCCCGAGCTGATCCTGGCTGTAAATGTTCCTGTCCACCAACGTCTCCTGGTCAGTGCCACGGGAGGTGGGAGTTTAGGGGCTCCTGGGGGGACTGGGAAGGGCTTCTGAGGGCATTTGTGGTGCTGGGAGGGGGCTTGGCAGAGTGTGTCAGAGAGGTTTGGGTCCCTGACAGGGCTGCGTGGCTTGCAGAGGATTTGGGTGGGTCTTGGGGGAGATGCAAAGGGGTTTTGGTGGTTCTTGGGGTCATTTATCTTGCAGGGAGTAGTTGGGGGAGTCCTGGCTGGGAGCTGTGGGGTAGTTTGAGGAGTCCGGGAGTGGCTGTGGGGCTGGGAGGGCGTTTTTGGGTGGTTGTGACTCCCCCAGACCCCCAAAGCTGCCACCAGACCCCACCCCCCAAGATGCTGCCAGGGGTCAGTGGCTCCATGTTTGGGTTCATCCTCCTGGCCCTGCAGAAGATATGGGGGGGTCCCCAGGGCCGTGTGTGTCCCCCCCAGAGTGTGTGTGACACCCCCCATCCCATTGTCACCCCCTTGTCCCTCCCCACGGGGCTCCTGCCCCAGCTCCTGCTCCCCTGGGAGGGAATTTGGGGAGGGGGCAGAGGGAGTGCACAGCCCCCGCCGGGGGATGACCCCGGCCCAGCCCCTTTGTTCAGCACCAAGCTGGGCTCGGGGCCGCAGGAGGAAGAGGCCGGTGGGAAGCAGATCCTGCAGCTGGGACAGTGCTGGGGGTCAGGGCAATGTGAAAAATGCCATTCACTTGGTTTTTAAAAATTTTAAAGTTTAATAATAATAAAATGGTTATAAAAATAGTAATACAATTAGAGTAATAAAAATTTAGAGTTAGGACAATTACAAGACAATAAAAAGCAAAGAATTACCGACGTCCGGATGCTCTTGGGCACTTAAGCCACGACAAGCATGCCTTGTGAACAAAGGAATAACCCTTAAAAGCAATAGCCTGTTGCATATACAAAACACTTCATGATTATGCATATATTTTATTTAAAACAAGAAATTCATATGGTACTTGTCAAAAAGTTTCTGTTAATCCCCAGGCGCCTTCGAGTCTAAGTCAGGCTTGAAGAAGTTCGTTTCTGTTGATAAGGAAAGCCATAAATTCCTCTTCTCTGGAAAATTTAGGGGTTTCTGTAATTGTTATCTCTGTGTGAAGAATTCCTTGATTATCTTCTCCTTTTCTAATAAAAAGAATATCTCACACACATAGTTTCTATTTTAACTACTAATGCTTAATTTTGATTACAAAACTACATTTACTACATTATTAGAATATTAATACAGCATAACTTTCAGCATAATACATAGAGTAAATATCTGCATAGAGCCATATAATATGCATTTTTCACAGCAAGGTCCTGCCCTGCACACCTGGCTCAGGTGGGACCCTGCCCTGGCAAGGGAGCGGGACATTCCCATCCCCACGGATCAGGGCTGGGAGCAGCACTTGGAGCACGGACATGGAAATACTGGGAGCGATTGGGAGCACACTGAGGGTGTGAATTATTCCCCCCGCCTCCACCTTCTCAGGCTGCCCTGCCAGCTGAGAAATGCTCGCTGGGCCTCGGCCTTGGCCAGCAGCCCCTGGGCTCAGCTCCTCTGGAGCTCATCACAAACACTGTCTGCTCCAGGCACTGCTGCTGCCCAAACCAGCTCCTGGTTCCTTTAGGAGCAGCCCTGGGAACTGTTTTGTTCCCTCGGTGGCACAACATCCCTGTTCTCACCCTGCCAAAGAAAGCTGTTGATGCCAAGTGTGGCCAGGATGAAACATTGCTGGGACTGAAGCCCCTCTCTCGGGGCCCTACAAACAGCGCTCCAAAAGGAGCCCCTTGGAGCTCTCCTGGGCCAGCGACTCCCTCTGAGTGGGGCCTCTCCGAGCCAGGAACTCTCCCGTTTGCTGCACTCGGGGGATCCCGAACAACGAGGGAGCCTGGGCTGATCCCCCCACTCCTCCAGGCTCAACCCTTCCCCGCTGGGGAGATGCCAAAGCATCCGCATGGAGCATTTCCCTGCCCTCAGGGGAATTTCTCACAGGTGCCTTGCACTGACTCTTTGTGTCTGTGTGCACACAGGAGTGCCTGTGCTCGGGAAATGTGGCAGAAATGCTGCTCTCTGAGGGGTCGGAGTGCCTTGGGCAGCTGAGCCAGTCAGGCCTGTAAGTAAGGTCAAATCACAAGGTGAAAGTGAAGTTAAATGCTGCTAAGAGTTGTTCTTTTGCTAAGTTGTTATGTTTAATATAAGTTATAAGCTGAGTTAAATACTGTTAAATGTTATTCCTCTGTTAAATTGCAAAGTCATAGGTTATTAGTTAGGTAAAATGCTGTAAAGTGCTGTGCTTTTGCTAAATTGTGAAGTTTAAGGTAGAAGTTAAGGTTAAGGTATGAGTTAAGTCCTGTCAAGTTTGAGCTCTGTTAAGCTTTTAGGCTGTATTCTTTTTATCCTTGCCCTCACTGTCCTTGTGTCACACACACACAGGGCCAGTTCTCTGATAATTTCTGGTTTGATTGCCGGGATTCTGTTTGGTTTTGTTGTTGCTTTGTTTCCTTGGAGTGCCTGAAGTGTCCAGTCAGGAGCAGAGCGACTCTTGCCAAGGAACTTTGCCGTGCTGTCACTTAATATTAAAACTAATCTTAATATTAAATTAAATGGTTTTTGCTGATCCCTTGCCAGGGGATTTTTTCAGCACTCTCAAGCCCTCGTTGGTAACAGGGTGAAGGAGCCCTGGCCCAGGCTCTGGCCCTGGGGGACACGGGGACGCTGCCGGGGGTCCCTGTCCCCCTGTCCCACCCCCCACAGCCCTGTCCCCGTCCCCGTGTCAGGCTCTGGGGTCGATCTCGTGGAACATCCTCTGGGGGAGGCTGCGGCGCCGGGGGCGGGGGGACCCGGGGGGACAGGGGACCCCGCTGTGCACGAGCAGCGTTGGACTTCTCTGGGGGAACTGTGAGGGGGGGCTGGGGTGGAGTGACCTCCCCAGTGACCTCACACAGCCCCTGTGGTGTCACACAGCCCATGTGATGTCACACAGCCACCTTTGATGTTACAACCCACTTTGGGATGTCACACAGCGTCCTTTTGATGTCATAGAGCGAACTCTGAGATGTCACTCTCTGATGTCAGAGTTGTGCTGTGATGTCACTGAAGGCTGATGTCACAAAGTCACCCTGAGATGTCACTGTCTGTTCTTTGATGTCACCCTGAGATGTCACAGTCTGTTCTGTGATGTCACAGCCTGCTCTATGAAGTTACACAGCCACCCGGTGATGTCACAACCCACTCTCTGATGTCACAGAGCCACCCTCCATGATGGCAGAATCTGCTCTATGGCCTCACACCCTATTCTATGATGTCACAGTCCGCTCTGTGATGTCACAAAACCCTCTCTGAGATGTCATACTGCCACTCTGTAATGTCACAGCACACACTTTGACTTCACAGCCTGCTTGATGGTGTCATACAGCCATGCCATGATGTCCCAGCCTGCTCTGTGATGTCACACAGTCCCCTCTATCATGCCGTAGCTGCTCAATGACCTCACACAACAAACTCTGTGATGTCATAGCCTAATCTGTGACCTCACACAACCCACTCTGGGCTGTCACACAGCCCCTTTCTGACATCACAGCTGCTCTGTGCCTCCGGGACACAGCCACAGAGGTGCTGCTGTGACACAGCCCTCTCTGGGACATCCCACAGCCCTGCCAGTGCTGAGCCCCTGTGAGCTCTGTCTGTGCCCTGCTCGTGTTCCTGGCATGCCCTGGCAGTGCCCCAGCCCTGCTGGGCTGTGCACAGGAGCTGCTCCTGGCCAGAGCTGTCTCTCTGCAGCGCTGCCCTTGCCAGGAGCTGCCTCTGGGCCAGGAGCCCGACCCAGCTCAGCAGCACAGACACAGCACATGGACTTTAATGACCCTCTGGGGCTTTGGTGCTCTTTGCATCAGACCCAGTCCCTCAGAGTGTGCTCAAAGAACTTCTCAAGAACTCCAAGTGAGATTGAAGTTTCTTTTACTTTGAAGAGATCCCTGTGAGGGACACAACTGAGAAAGTGTCCCCAGGTTCCAGTTAGAGCAGAATACTGGAGGCACTGATGACAAGTGGGGACAGCAAGGCAAAGGTGTCTCTGGTGCTGAGCAAACCTGGACGTTTTTCAGGAATGCAAAGGGCCAAGGCTGAGCCCCAGCCCCTGGCAAGGCAGATCCTGTCCCTCCCTCCTTGCTCAGGGCTCTTCCCGGGATGGGCACTGGCATGTGGGGATGTGCAGTGCCAAGGGCAGGACCATGGGGCGGCCCCTGCCAGCTGCTGAGCAGGGACAAGGAGGCAATGAGGCCCCAGGCCTGCAAGGGTCACTTGTCCCCTCCTGGAGCCAGGGCCAGCAGCCACGGCCAAAGTGCTGCACAGGTTGGCTCTGTCAGGGCCTTGCAGCTGCTGCACATGCCTGTGCCCTCTGCAGCCCAGGCTGTCCTACGGTGTCCCTGCCCTGCGCCTCTGTCCCTGCCGGCTGTCCTCATCCCCCGGCTGCCCCACCTGGCTGGCCCCTTCCTTTGCTGACAGCTCTGCCTCCTGCCTGCCCCTGCCTGGCCACACAAAGCCTTGGGCTGCTCCAGGCTCCTTCTGGGGATGTGTTGCACCACAGCCCTGCCCTGGGAGTGAAATTCCTTTCTCCTGGTGTCCAGTCTGGACCTCCCCAGGTGATCTGTGTGGCATCATTTTTTTCTCAGGTTGTTTCATATAATGAAGAAGAGCTCTGCCATCTCTGAAACCACCCTCCAAGTCCTCTCAGGCTTCTCTTGTTCTGTTCTCAGTCTTCACACCACTGAGCCCAGCGCCCTCAGTCTCTCTGGGTCATGTGCTTGAGGCCTCCAATCCCATCTTGGGAGATTTTTGTGTCCTTTCTAGGTCTTTTCAGACCTAGAAATATTGTGGTCATAATCCAAGAAAATTTGAAATATTTGTATTGCCCTGTAGTGGCAGAGGAAGGGACATAGCCTTTAAAATGCTCAAGGATAGATTTCGATTTGATATAAGAAAGAAATATTTGGTGATGAGGTTGACAATTCGTAAACAGGTCATCCATAAGAGTGAATGTCCCATCCCAAAAAGTGTTCAAGGTCAGGAGCTTTGACCATCTGTTCCAGAGGTAGTTGTGCCTTCCCACAGCAAGGGGGCTGCAGTAGATGATATTTTAGGGCCATTCCAATTTTAAAAACAGAAGATAAAACATAATTTAAAGACAGTTCTGACACCTCCTCATGAAAGACTCACCCAGGGGGTCAATGGCAGGGCTTTCCAGCATGACCTCGCCAGTTGAGCATGGGGGGTTCTGCATTGGCTCTGAGATTCATGATGGAAATTAAGCTTAGGCATAGTAGTGAAATAGCTATGCTTGTGTTAAAATGCCTGCTTGGATGGGATAACATCCAGTGAACACAGGATGAGGACGCCTGTACAGATCTGCCAATGATCAGCATTCACCGTCTGAAGGCAGTGTGGGCTGGGACCCGGACTGGAAGTGATAAAGAGAAGGAGCCAAAACCACAGCCAAGAAACAGGCATGCTCTAAAAAGGCAGACCCGAGGAGGGGCCATGTCAAATAGTTCCTGGAAAATGTAAATTAGTTAATGGGTATGCATAAGAGTCTATGAATATGCAACAGGCTGATGTAATAGAAAAGGCATTTAAGGGGAATCCCCAAAGAGAAGGGTGTGCTCTTGGCTGCGTGTCAAGATGCACCCGGCCAAACTAACCTTTGCTCTATGGTCCTTGTCTCCTATTGTCCTTTATTAAACTTTGTAAATTTTCACAGGAGAGTGAATGTGTTTTTCACAGTTCCATGAGGTTCCCCAGTGTCACCATGGTGTCCTTGGACCTGCATTGTCACAACTGACCCATGGCTCCATGAGGCTCCCCAGTGTCACCGTGGTCGCTGTCAGAGGCTGGATGAGATCGATGTCCCAGGACACCTTGGGCTGAGCTGTCAATCAGTCACACAGAGGGGACAGCGCTAACCCAGCCCTGATTGCCCGAGCAATCAGAAATCCCACCTGGGGGAGGCCCACAAAGGCCCAGGGCCTTAAAACACAGAGCACAAGGTCAGCCCCTGCTATGGACTCTGCCTTCTCCTGGGTTTGTGTCTCACCCACACTGGAACGCCAGGAGCTGGGAGCCACGTGCGTGTCTTTCTATGGAGCTTCTGTCTTTGCGTCTCTCTCTCTTTCCTCTCCTTCTCATGCTCTTTCTATGGAACATTTTTTGGGTACCTCAACAACTAAAGTGTTTAAAGGTTTCCAGGTTAAATGGGCTGAGTGAATTAAGTTACTTCTAGGGTGTTTTATGTTGGATTGGATGTTGTATTAAATCCTTTTCCAAGGTTTCTTGCTTTTTTGTACTTTGCCAGTAAAATTGTGCGGGGTCCCAAATGGCCGCTGAGGGTCACTCGGGGACCCTGGAGGGTCTGGGGGACACTTACGGCACAGATGGGGGCGGATACCGGGGTTCTGTGGAGTGCGGGGCATGACGGGCGTTGTAGTCCCGGCTCCAATGGGGCTCTATTGGGCTGCGAGGCATGATGGGAGTTGTAGGCAAAAGAAAAGACAGCACTGACTCCAGGCACCGCCCCCAAAGCCACAATCCCCGGCGATGATTGGCTGCGGGTGATGATGGGCGGGAGCCTCAGCAAATGGGAGGCGGTGAAGGCGGGAACAGCCCATTCAACCCCTCCAGTCCCTCCCAGTACAGCCCAGTGCATCCCCAGTTCATCCCCAGTACAACCCCAGTGCCCCTCCAATCCCTCCCAGTACAGCCCAGTCCCTCCCAGTACACCTCAGTTCATTCCCAGGCCCTTCCAGTTCCCCCCAGTGCCATCCATAGTCTGCTCCAGTGTCCCCCAGTCTTCCCCACAGCGTTCCCGCCCATTGCGGGGCAGCGGCGCAGACGGAATGTCCTGCGGCCCAAACCTCCTGCTCCTGCCACACAGCGCCCAGCGTTCTCCCCCTCCTCCTCCTCCTCTCCCAGCACGGCACAAATTCCAGCTCGGAGGAGGCTTCCCCAGAGAGGGCTCCGGCTCCTGCTTCAGCCTGAGTGTCCCTGCAGAGGAACAGGGCATCTTTCAGGCACTTCCACAAGCTCAGGCTACCCATTTCATGGGGAATCTGGGGTGAAAATGGCCTTTTTCCAAAAGATAATTGCAGAGGAGATTGATTACAAATTATATGGGAAAAATTACACTTCTTACAGACAAAGTCGACCAAGTCATTGCCTGCATTTTTCTTTTCAGATTCTTTCGGTCGTCTCCTGAGAGCTCCAGCTTGTTCTGGTGCTTTCCATGAACTGATTGAACTCCTGATTTATATCAGTGCACTAGATGTAGAAGCATCTGAACTGAACACAGAAACAAACTCCCTCTGTCAGCCCATTTTCATCTTCTAGATCACTTTCAAGATGTGCATGGGGATGTTGCAATGCTGATCACACAGCTCTCCATTTCTGGCTGCAGGCTCTGCAGATTCTTTCTCTGCATTCAGTCAGGCTTGTGCTCCCTAACAATTCCTGGTAGCCCATCATGTTTTCTTAGGGTAGAACAATAACAATGAAATCCTTACCAATGGCACAACTGCCCAGCCCACAAGGAAAAGAAAGAACAAGCTGCCAAGTTCTTCAAACATTTGTCCTGCTTTGCTGCAAGAGTTGTGCTGCACACACGGTGTGGAATGCCAAGAGAAGCTGCAGCTGGTGGCACATCTTGAGATAGAAGCTTCACCTCGTTCTCCAGGAAAGGTTCTTGGAAAGAGCAAACAGGCCCCGGCCCCAGCGCCGGCTCCTCCCGGGCCCCGTGGAGGACACAGGCGGCGCAGCCGCTGCCGCCGCCTCCGCTGCGGCTTCCCCGGCCCGAGCTCCGCCGCTCGGCAGCGCGGCCGCCGGCCCCGAGCCGCCGCTGTCCCGTTGCCAGGAGCGAACGCCTGGAGATGGCCGGCCCGGGGCGCTTGAGGGGCGCTCGGGGGCCGCTCCTGGCCCCGGGCCGAGCGCTGACAGCCGCGTCCCGCCGGCAGGGAAGGCGCAGCAGGGCCTGCAGGAGCAGTACCGGCTGGGTTCGCTGCTGGGCCGCGGCGGCTTCGGCAGCGTCTTCGGGCGGGGATGAGCTGGGCCCCAGCAGGGTGGAAGCCGCCGGGACGGCTCGAGGGAGAGCGGGCGTGGGGCCAGCGCAGGGCGCAGAGCATCCCGGGCTGGGCGAGGGGTTCCCGAGCCCCGGCACGGCCTCAGCCCCACTGACGGCATCGTGCTCCTCCCGCAGCCCGACGGCACCAGCGCACCCCTGGAGGTGGTGCTGCTGGCCAAGGTGTCCACTGGCTTCCCCGGTGTCGTCCAGCTGCTGGAGTGGCTTGAGCTCCCCAACGACATCGTGATGGTGCTGGAGCGCCCAAAGCGGTCTCAGGACCTGCACCATTTCATTCGGGCACGGGGGTTCCTGTCCGAGGAGGTGGCGCGGGAGCTGTTCCGCCAGGTGCTGGAGGCCGTGCGGCACTGCACCAGCTGCGGGGTCCTGCACAGGGACATCAAACCACGGAACATCCTGGTTGACCTGGCCACCGGGGAGGCTAAATTGATCGACTTTGGCTGTGACACCTACCTGCAAGACACAGCCTACACTCACTTTGCAGGTGAGTCCACACAGGGGTGTGCTCCCGGTCCCAGCATCTCACGGCCCAACATCTCCCAGCCCAAGCTGGGTGTGGCATCGGGGATTGTCCCTTTTGCTCCCCTTGATGGCACTGAGATTTCAGCCGTGTTGCGTTTCAGCAGGGCTGGGTGGGGAGCCAGCTTCCAGCCCTGCTGGCAGCCTTTGCCCACCACTCTGCCCAGGGCTGGGGCTGGGGCAGCCAGCCCAACAAAAACACCCGTGGGTGGGGGTAGCAGAGAGGGGGGGCCAGAACCTGTGCCCCAACCGGTTTGGTGTGCAGGTGAGAAAGGGCTTGGACTGCTCCACTCACCTGGTTTGCTTTGAATTCATAATGGTTTTTGTGGCAATGCAGGCAGGGAGGATGAAGGCATGGTTTTCCCCAGCACTGAGTGGGTTTTTCCTTGTCATGGTCGGGCCTTGCCAGGGCTTCAGCTGCCCTCTTCCAGCATCTGTGGCTTCTTTTCCAACCCCAAGTCTGTACACAAGTCCCAGGTGCTGGCGAGAGGGCAGCGGTCACCCCGTGTGCCACTGGGGCAGCCCCCGCATGCCCAGGGATGCTGGGGCCAGGCTCTGGGAGCAGCAGCATCCCCCTGCTGAAGCCCATCTCTATTCCATAGGAACACGGTCATACAGCCCCCCGGAATGGATGCATTTTGGCTGGTACTACGGCAAGCCAGCTACTGTCTGGTCCCTGGGCATCGTGCTGCACCAGATGGTCTGCGGGGAGCACCCTTTCAGGGGGTGCCAGAACATCAGCTGGGACCATCAGCTCTCACTGCCACAACGGCTCTCGCCAGGTGGATCCTCATCTCTGGCCACAGGGGCAATACCAGTGCTGCGAGACAGCAGCAGCTCGTGAGCATCCCGCTCTGGCAGCTGCTGAGGAGGGAGCACATGTCCTGCTCTCCTGCTCTCCTCCAAATCAGGGAATTGATGGGAAAGTTTAGGCCCAGCTCTGAGCACATCCAGCATGGCCTGGGCACGGGAATAGTGGGGCAAAGCCAACAGGAGCCTTCTCCAACTGACCGGCGGGTTCTGGTTTCTCTGCCCAGAGTGCCAAGATCTGATCAGGAGGTGTTTATCCATGCTGGACATGGAAAGGCCTTCGTTAGAAGAGCTGTTGTGTGATCCCTGGATGCAGGACGTTCATCTGCCCTAGAAGAAGGGAAAGAGCCACAGGCACACTCTGATGCAGGGCCCTGGTAAGTTACAGCCCCACACACGCATTGGCAATCAGAAGCACAGGAACCCAGACTTTTTTGTGCTGCCTGTGTCACTGCCCAGAGGTCATCAGATGGGAACACGCAGCCCTTATGCTGGAGCTGAGCTGCTCTGCCCAGCACTGGTGGCCGCCATCTGAGCTGGTTTTGCTTGTCCTTGGTTCCCTGACAGCTGGGGCCCTGGGCAGAACCCTGACAGCCTGGTCTCAGCCCCAGGGAAGGAGAAGGAGCCCCTGGAGAAGCTGTAGCAGGTGGGGCTGCTGCTGCTGGAGACAGCGAGGACGACATCAAGGATGACAACCTCTTGCTCCACCTGGTCACCGGCAGACTGAAGATGACGTCACTTTGATTCTGGCACCTTCTCCAAAGCCAGGCTCCACAGGGAATTTGCAGATGAGTCCACACGCAGGGGATGCTCCCAGATTTGGCCATTGCACAGCCTGGCCGGGAACAGAAGGTTCCCCCTTTGCTGGGGCGGATGCAGCTGATCCTTCAGTCGGCTGCCCAGCTGCTTTTGGCAGGGCTCGGGGCATGGGCTGGGGTGGGTACGAAATGGGAGTGGGCTCCTGGCCCTGCCAACAGCCCCCACCACCCACCGGGCTGGGGCTGGTGCTGGGGCTGGGGCAGCCAGCCCGACACAAACCAACCCCCATGGTGGGAGCAGAGGTGGGACTCCAGAACCTGTGCAGGGGCTGCTTTGATTTGCAGGCAAGGAAGGGCTTGGGCTGCTCCCCTGCCCTTGTTTGCTTTGGGATCACTCTTATTTTGGGGGGCAGTGCAGGGGGAAGGGAGAAAGCCTGGGCTTCCTTCACCCGTGAGTGGGTTTTTCCCTGGCATGCAGGGGTTGGGCCTTCCTCAAGCCCCAGACAGAGATATGATTTTTGACCTTTTTTCTTGTTTCCCCTTTTTGTCTGTAATCTACTTTCAATAATTTGTTGTGTGTTTTTCTAGAGGAAGCGTTCTAGGTGGGGTCCAGTCTGGATGGGGAAGTGCTTGGGAGCAGCTGCGGCGTGGATGGGCCGTGCCCTTGGAGAAGGCTGAGGACATCGTTTGGGACCAGCTTTTCTTCCAGCGGTGGATGGCGTCAGGTGGGTCCCGTCTGCTTGGCATGGTGGGATCAGAGCTTTGGGGAGATGGCAGCGAGCACAGGAGCATCCTGCTCTGGGCAGCTGCTGAGGGCTGGATGTGCCGTGGCTGGCTGCAGGCTGGGCACATGTCCTGCCCTCCTGCTCTGCTGCCAAAGGCAGCAGTGATGGGCAGCTCTGGGCACCGCTCTGGGCACGGCCAGCATGGCCTGGGCACTGCGGGCAGCTGGGACAAGGGGACAGGAGCCTTCAGCTGAGGGGCACTTTCTGGTTTCTCTCCTTGCAGCCGGGCTCTGCAGATGCTGAGGCTGCTCTGGGCTCTGCCAGGGCTCTGCTGGAGCTCAGCACCGGGCCCCAATCAGCCAAAGAAGAAATGGTGTGACCTGCAGCACAGACTTGCTTGAGCATTTCAGCAACACAGCTCAAGTTTGCAGAGTGCACACCTCCAAGGGAAAACATGCCACCACCCAAAAATTAAACTTGTTCAATAGCTTCTGAAATGAAAGCAGTCTGGGATGACCCCAAATGCCATTTTTCAGCTTGCTCAAGCTGTAGCTCAGGCCTTCTCTGAACAATTCTCTCCCCACCTGCCTTTTACTTCCCAACTGCTCCCTCTTTTCCCCCAGTGAGTTCCCAGCCTGTGGCAGTCTCCATCACACTGCTGCCTTCCTTGATGCGCTTCACCACGAGGAAGGCCGAGCCCCTGGCTTAGGGACTCATCCTGTCACTGGCTGAGGAGCAGCAATGTCTCAGAGGTCTGGTTGGATTTTAGTGGCATTCAGAGCTCTTCTCCAGCCCTCAGCTCTCCTCACTGCTGAGCTCCCACTCCCTTTTCCTTGTCCTTTCAGCAGGATGAGCTCTGTGAATCCCCTTGGGCCTCCCCACTCTTCCCAGCCCATGCACCCACCTCAGTTAGGCTGAAGCTGCAGCTTCTCTGTCTCCTCTGGCACACCAGTCCAGTCCCCTGTGCGGGGAGCCCCAGCCCCAGAGCGCAGCACCCAACAGTGCCGTCCGGGCTGGAGCAGCTGCCCTGCAGCCCTGGCTTGGCTCTTGGTGGCAAGGGAATGCTCCCTGTTTGCAGCTGTCCCTGCAGGATGGCCCCAGGGCAGAGCCCAGCTCCCACTGCAGCCCTGAAGCTTGGGGCAGACAGTGGTCCCAGAGCTGAGGTTCATGGGGAGCACCCGCAGCTGTGCCTGGCACTCTGTTGCCGTGTGTCACAGTGCAGGCTGCCTTGTACTGGCTGAATGGACCAGCCCCTGCTTTGACTGACAGGGGCCTCGCCCATCACATCTCTCCCAAGGCTGCAGGCATTTCACAGGCCAGAATCTGAAGGGGCGCAGAGATCAGACCAGTGAAATTATCCAGACTGGCTTTTTCAAAGGCCCCTTAGAAGGAAGGGCTTGAGCACAAACCCTCTCTGTTTGCCCCATGAACATTGGGCTGAGTGGTCTCTTTGGCTCCAACCCACTTTCCTCCTCGAGCCAACGTTACCCACTCCCTTTCCACATCCCCCCCGTGCCTTCCCACTGCCTTGTCCTGTCAGGGCTTTCGCAGCCCCTCATCCCTTGGTGGCCCCATCCCCTCAGGGTCTCCCTCAGCCCGGCCAACCTGCCCGGCAGCAGCGCCGCAGCCCCACAGGAGCTCCCGAGGAGCCCCATCCAGAGGCACCTCGGAGCCCTCAGCAATGCAGCCAGCAACACACGGGCAGGAGGACACAGATGGCGGTTCCTGCCTGGGACAGGGCTTGTGGCCATCTCCAGGCACCGGTCTCACAGGGATCCCTGGAACTCCGGCCCCTGCCCACCGGCTCTGTTGGCAGCACAAAGGCTTCAACAGAACCACCAAAGGCCAAGGGGCTTCTGGCCATTTTCCCTGCAAGCCTGCACGTGCCTGGGCAGCTTGCTGAGCCCAGGCACCCTTTGCTCCCTCTTCCCCTATGCCCTGCAGAGCCTGGGCAGCAAAAGAAAGATCCTGGGAGTCTGTCTATTACAACACATCCTATATTTATATCCTAAAGAAAAGCCAAAAGAAGGAAAGAACAACCTCGAAGAAATGAAACATTCCTGCTGGCTCAGGTGGCCCCAGCAGACAGAGCCTCTGGGATCAGCACTCTGCACAGCTCCGGCAGCGCAGCCAGCCGAGCCCCAAGAGACGAGGCCGTGTCCTCCATGCCCTGCGGAGCTGATCATGCAGGCTGTCCAAGAGGGAATATCCAGCTCTCTCTACGGCCTGGAGGATGTACAACGTTTGAATTGCCAGGCTTCCAACGGCGACGCTGATGTCATTTGCCGTGCCTTCAAGGGCTGAAAGAGAGCAACAGAGCCATGGTCAGATCCCAGATCTGAGGGGACCCGAGGAGACCTCCCTGCCAGGGCCATCCCAGCCGGCTCCGGCCACAGCCAGCAGGAAATAAGGGACAAATGGGATCAGCCCGAAGCTGCTGGCCACAAATCCCCCAGGTGGCCCTGAAATCTCCGTGTGCTCTGCCCACGCCGCCCCTCATCCGCACAGGGAGCAGAGCCCTGCACAGCCGGGGCACGGCTTGCAGCTCCCCCGCCAGCCCCCGCTGACAGCCCGCTGCCCTCACTCACCCTCACAGATGAGCTGGAGCTCTTCCTTCTTCCCCCTCAGCTGCCGCCCGGCCATCCCTGCCAACACAGAGCCTGTCACGGCCCAGCGGCACAGCTCCCTGCCAGCGGCGCTGCCAGCCCTGTGGCCACACGGCCTCCTGGCCCGGCAGGGCTCAGCCGGGCCCTTGCCGCACGCTGCCGCCCAAGGGCACGGCTGCGAGAGGGCGGCAGCAGCGCCCAGGCCAGCCGGGGCTCCACCCCGCCGGGCCCGGATGGCGCTGCCGGGGCAGCAGGCGGGGCTGGGGCCGAGCTGCGGCGGGGCGGGGAGGGAGCCCGGGCTCGCGGCTCACCCAGGAACCTGATGGCCGCCTCTCGCAGGGGCTCCTCTGGGCTCTCCAGGTAGGGCATGGCCTGGCGCAGGTGCTCGGCCGCTCTGCTGCTGTCGTCTGCCAGCTGGAGAGAGCGGCAGGAGGGAAGGCTTGGCGCGGGCTCAGCCCCTGGACCGGGCACTCCCTGCGCCCAGCCCCAGCCTCCCCTGCCCGCACCGCCGTGAGCTCGGGCCCACAGGAGCCTGGAGAAGAGCCCGCGCCGCCTCTGGCTGCAGCAGCGGGCAGGGGCACAGCTGCCAGCCCCACACACTGAGCACTGCGCTCAGGGGGATTCTCCAGCCTGAGGCTGGCACTTCCAGACCATCCTTACCAGGCACTCGGTGAACTTCCACAGCTTCTTGTTCTTCACCACTTTTTCCAGATCCCTCCTCTTCAGGAACTGGGCCACACAAAGCAGCGTTTCCTGAGAAGCCTGGAGAGCAGCAG
The DNA here is from genome assembly GCF_026979565.1 of Vidua chalybeata. Lineage (NCBI taxonomy): Eukaryota > Metazoa > Chordata > Aves > Passeriformes > Viduidae > Vidua > Vidua chalybeata. The sequence goes on from NW_026530350.1 coordinate 82,913, forward strand.
AGACGCGGAGATGGCTCCACAGCCCAGGGCGCAGGACCTGTGTCCCTGTGCCAAGGCCTGGAGGAGGCTGCAGCCCAGCAGGCGCCAGGGCAGGAGGCAGCTGAGCCGCCTCCCAGGGGGACAGCAGCAGCCCACGAGTCCTCACCTGTGCCACACGCCCATCCTCATCATGGCAGTGGAAGAAGAGTGGCAGCAGGCTCTGGCGCACGTGTGTCTTCAGGGCCTTTTTGTCCTTTTCCAGTGGAAGAGACAGCAATGTTTGGAAGAGCAGGATGGAGAGCAGCTGCACCTGGCTATTGTCCTGTATGAAAGGAAGAAAAAAAGACCTGAGCATTGGCTGCACGGGGCTCAGCTTGGCTCAGGCCTGGAAATCCACAGGGCACAAAGTGTCCGGGCAGCAGCCAGTGGCTGTGGCTGGAGGCAGCGAGCCTTACGTGGTCAAAGAGTGGCAGGAGCGCCTCAACCAGCCGCAGTGCAATGGAGCTGGCTATCAGCATGTCCTTGTCCCGGGAGATAAAGCTGAGGAGCATGACAGCCATGCTAACTATCTCTCCATCTGCGTCGCACAGGAGCTCCACAAGACTTTCAGTCAGGCTCCCCATTTTTTCACTCTGTGCGGAACACAAGTTTGTGAAACGCCACCCTGCTGCCGCAGGGCCTAGAGGCCAAAGGGCTGTTGCGGAGCACTTGGGCAGCTGAAGCAGGAGGCAGGAGAGCTGGGAGCAGCTGCCCCAGTGCCTAAAGCCCAGCAAAGCCCAAGCGACTGCATTCCCGAGCGCAGCCTCAGCCGCTGCCCCCTTCTCACCATCGAGGGATTGTCAATGAGCTTGAGAAGGGCCCTGAGCGCCAGGCGACGCCTGTCCCTGCACTTGCTGTGCAGGTGCCTTGACAAGATTTGCAGGACTCTGTTAGCACTGCCTCCACTCAAGTTCAGGCACTCGAGGACCTGAAAGGCACAGGGCAGTGACAGGGGACCCGGCCGGCAGGAGCCCGGAACCGCACAGGGCTGGGCCCAGGCAGCAGCACAGGGCGCGGGCACCCGTCCCAGGCAGCTGCGGCTACGAGAGGGCAGAGAGCTGGGAGGCAGCTGAGCGAGGCAGCGCTGGCCATCAGGCTCACCTCCACAAGGAAGGCCAGGGCGGGCAGCTCCCAGCGTGGCTCCAGTGTGCTGAGCAGCTGGAGCAGGTAGCGAGCGATCCGGGAGCACAAGGGGATGGAGACACGGGATATCTCCCTGGCAGGAGAAAAAGTAACCAAAACTTTGGGCCGGGGGACAAACCTCTCCCAGGACAGACTGACAGAGGTCTGGTCTTTCCCCAGCATCCTGCAAGGGGCCCTGGGCTATTTGGGAGGCAGCTCCTTGTGGGTACCCTCCTCTGCCAGCCTTTTCCAGTCTGCTTGGCTGTGCCTCGGTGACAAGGCCCTCTGGCCCACGACCACTGGGACTGTGTGGGGCACCCTGGGCACAGAGCACAAATGTCAGAGGCAGCGGGGAGAAGGGGGTCTCACCTGGCCAGCAGACCCATGGCATAGTGGTGGGTGTCAGCACATAGCAGCGTGTCCCAGCCACGCTTGCATTCCATTGCCAGCACCACATCCTCGTGCTCCATTTGGCAGAGCAGGGACTTCAGGGTCCGCACTGCAAACCTGCGTGCAGAGCAAAGCCCAGGTAACACTGGGAGCACTGGCTCCTGCCCAGGGATGTGGCAGGGACAGAGGAGTGGGATGGAGTACCTGTTGGGGCTGGTGGCAAGGCCGTATTGCTGCTGGCATCCCTTCCAGAAGGTATCGACCTCCTCTGGCATATCCAGAGTGCTGAAGAACACTTGGAAGAGCAGATGCACAAGTAGGTGGGGGAAATACACCGTCACCATCTGTGGGACACAGGGCACCTGGAGGATCTTCCACATCACCACAGTTGCCTGCAAAGGACAAAGCCCCCCGAGACAGCGCTCAGTGCCGAGGTGTCCGTGTGGCAGGGCCCGAGCACGGGAGGGAGAGGCCCGGAGAGACGCAGGGGGAGCAGCGGGCCTGGTGCCCCTGAAGCTGCCCCGAGGCCAGGTTTCAGCCCAGCGCCTGAGGCAGGGAGATGCAGTGGGGCAAGGAGGATGGAGAGCTGCTGGGCAGGTGGCCTTGGGACCAGCAAAGGCCAGTTGCAGAAACTCACAGCCAGGACAAAGACACCCATTTTGTCCCCATCAGAGGTGAACGTGCTGTGCTCTGGCCAACTCCCCAGCACATCGAGGAGCATCAGCTGCACTGGCTCGGCAGTCCTGGGCGAGCACATGATGCTCTTCCACATGGTGAAAGCAGCTCTGCGGGGTTAGAGCTCTGTCTCAGGGGGGTCTGGGACACGGCACCGTGGCCTGGGCAGCAGCGGGGACCTGAGCTGGCTGCCGGCTCTGCCTCTGCCCACTGCCCCTCGCCAGCAGCACCCAGGCAGCCCAGGCCTGTGGGGACAGGCCCCTGAGGGGCAGCGAGGGAGCATGGCAGCAGGCTCGGGGGCTGAGGTGCCAGGGCTGGCAAAGGGAGCAGCCAGAGGGCCCTGGGGACTCTCTGTTGGTCAGACACCTGGCACAGGCTGTACAGGCTGATGGGCTGGGGAGCCCTGAGCCCTCTGGGCAGGTGGCCCCATACCTGTCACAGGATGGGGCCACACACAGGAGTGTCATTACTACATCAGCAGGCTGTTCTTCGGTGAGATCCAGCAGGGCCCTGTTCAGTCTCTGCTCAGCAAACTGATTGTCCATGAGCCACTGGTGGATGTACCTCACCATGGCGGGCACCTGGAGAAGGCACGGGGAGACTTGGAAAGCTGCCAGAGGGAGGAATGTCCCCAGCTTCCCCAGAGAAGTGCTTCCCTTCCCACCACACTGCCATGGCCTCAAAGGCTTCCAGTGACCAGCGGGACTGGCTTGGGAGGCCAAGCAATTCCTGGGAGGATCAAACCCTGGCCACAGGCTGCTTATTTGCTTTGGATTGCAAAACCCCCCCTCTTGGAGCATATCCAGCAGGGCAGCAGAGGTCTTGGTTTTGAAGGTGTGTGAATATGCTCTGAGCCCTGTGCCCATGGTGCTGGTCTCTTCCTCCTGAATCCTCTTGATGAATTTGCAAAGCAGGTGTTGGAGAAGGGCAGGAAGCCAGGGATGTTCCACGGAATGCTCCAAGCGCGGTGCTCGGCTGAGCGGTGACAGCAGGCCCAGCCCAGGTGGGGATGGCTGCAGGTACCTCCACTGTTCTGCGGAAGAGGCCACGGGCGGGGTCCTGCTCTTGTGTGCGGTCCACGGCTGCATCTGGCAAAGAGCGAGCGCAGCCAGAGCTGAGGGGCTGCGGGAGAGGCCGGAGAACACAGCCCAGCCCTGAGCTCCCCAGGCAGGGACAGCCACGGGATGCCCCAGGGGATGGAGCACGGCCGCTGCGGGGTGTCTGCCCGGCCCCTCTTCTGTCCTGTCCGTGGGCATGTCCTCAGGGGATGGGATGCCATGGGATGGGATGGGATGCAGTGGGATGGGATGCAATGGTGCCAAGCTGGCTGCAGGCACCAACCCTAAGCCCAGCTCTGCCACTCACCCTCCTGTAGAGTCTTGAACCGCACCACCTCTTTGATCTCCTCTACTGGGGCAGCTCCAGGGCCTTCTTCCTCCTCCTGCACCCAGGCCAGCTTGGGCCCTCTCAGGGATCTCTGCTCCATGGCAGTCACTGGATTTGAGGCTACTTGCAGGAGAGATGCCTCGGAAAACCTCCGAGTCAGCAAGTCCTGCAGTCGTGCCTGGAAGGCACCTTCAAGAGAGAAGCCTCAGGAAGGCTACAGGACAGCAAGTCCTGCACTCTGGTCTTGAGGGCTCCTGCCACAAGGACAGGAGACTCCTGTCAAGGATTGATTGTGGTCAGGCCTCGAGGGCACCGGTGGCAGGGATGGGAGATGCCTCCGGGGCACCAAGTCCCACGGTCTGCCCTCAAGGGCACCTGCAGAAGAGAAGCCTCAGGAAGGCCACAGGTCAGCAAGTCCTGTGGTCTGGCCTCGAGGTCAGCTGCAGGAATAACGCCTGGGAAAAGCTCCGGGTCAGACACGAACGAGTGCGCTGTGCGGGGGCTCCTCACGGCACCGCTCTGTCCCGTCCTGTCCCGTCGCGTGCTCCAAGCACTCTGGCGTGGTCTTGTCACCGCCAGCTCCTATGTCACCCCGTGTCACAAAGGGCCCTTGGACACGCTGTCCTGTTCCATGACACGGTGACCACGCAGCACCGTGTCACAAAGGGCCCCTGCACACACTGCCCCCTGCCCTGGGGCCGCCCCCGACCCACCCAAAGTGGCCCAGGTTGGAAGGAATTCCTCACCCCAAGTGTCTAAGACAGCCCGACAGGGTCTTTAGGAATGGCTGAAACCATCAGCAAATAGAAAAGGAGGAATCCCCAAATTTCCCCCCAAAATTCCCGATTTCCCTCCCCCAAATCCCGAATTTTCCCCCCAAAATTCCCGAATTTTCCCCCAGATCCCCTCAGGAGCCTTCATCCCTCCCCCCTCCTCCTCCTCCTTATCTTCCTCCCCTTTCCCACTTTTCCTCCCTCACCTTCCTCCTCCTCCTCCTCCCGAGCCTTCCTCCCCTCCCGCTCCATCCTCATCTTCCCGAGCCTTCATCTTCCTCCTCCCTGCGGCTCCTTCCTCTTCCTCACCTCGCTTTTCCCTCCTCCTCCTCCTCCTCCCAAGCCTTCATCCCCTCCCGGCTCCATCCTCTTACTCCCAGCTCTGCATCCCCATGCCTTCCTCTTCATCTTCCTCCTCCTCTTCCTGAGCCTTCCTCCCTTCCCGCATCCTCCTCCTCCTCACGCTGCTCCTCCTCTTCCTCCCCCCCGGGGCTCTCCTTCATCTTCCTCCTCCTCCTCTTCTTCATTCCCTCGCTTTCTTCATTTTCCTCTTCCTCCTCTCCATCCTCCTCCTTCTCCTCCTCCTCCCGGGCCTTCCTCCCGCTCCTCCTCCTCTCCAAGGTCCCTCCTTCCGGGCCTTCCTCCTCCTCTTCCTCCTCCTCCTCCCCCCAGATCTTCATCCCCTCCATCCTCCTCCTCCCGCTCCTTCATCCCCTCCTCCTCCTCCTCTCCATCCTCTCCCCCCCATCCCGAGCCTTCATCCCCTCCATCCTCATCCTCCTCCCGAGCCTTCATCTCTTCATCCCCTCCATCCTCATCCTCCTCCTCCTCCATCCAGGTCCTTCATCCCCCCCCCTCCCTTCCTCCTCCTCTTCTTGAGCCTTTATCCCCTCATCCTCTCCATCCTCTTCTTCCTGCTCCTTCATCCTCCACCTCCTCCTCTTCCTCTTCCCGGTCCTTCCTGCTCCTCCTCATGAGCCTTCATCCCTTCATCCTCTCCATCCTCTTCCTCCCCCCGTTCCCCCCCGTCCTCCTCCTCCTCCTCCCGAGCCTTCATCCTCCCCCCCATTCCCATCCTCCTACTCCTCATCCTCCCCCTCCTCCAGGGCCTTCATCCCCACCCTGTTTTCCCTCCTCCTCCTCCCCCTCTTTTCTTTCTCCTCATCCTCCTCCACCTCTGGGGCCTTCATCCCTTCATCCTCTCCATCCTCCTCTTCCTCCCCCCCCCCCTTTTCTTCTGCCTCCTCCTCCTCCTCCCCCCAGGCCTCAGAGCCCCCAGGGCTGCCGACGCAGCTGTGCTGGGAAGGGCACGGGGCCTTCCACAGAAGCTGGCACGGCCTCCTTGGGACACGTCCCGGCTGGTGGCCATCCTAAACCCGCGGGTGTGACACAGACAAGGAACGTGTGGGCCAGGGCACCAATGCTGCTCCGACCCTTGGGGCCCGGGGAGCGCTGACATCAGCAGGTGTGGCAGAGTCCCTGCCCAAGCAGACCTGCCACCCCCCGGGCCCTGGCAGCTCTGGTGCCCTTCTCCTGCCCCAGAGACCTGTGCCCGTGGGGGGCTTCTGTGCCAGAGGGAGCCAAAGCCCACGTGCATTGGGGGCTGCGCTCCTGCCTGCAGGGGCTCTTGGCAGGAGCACCTGGAACAACTGCTGGCAACACTTGGTCTCTGTCAGAAGCTCTTACTCCATGCTGAAATTATTTTCTCATTGAAGTTCTTGCCTTCTGCACAAAAACACCTTAGTGGCCAAGGCACGGAAGAATCTGGCAAGTAAGAATCCTCAGTTCAGGAAAGCTTGACTTCCCATTGCTCAACTCAAGTAGTTCCAAAAATTTGCAAACTTCCCAAATTAATTGGGATGGCCTGAGGAGGTGAAGATTTGGAAGTAATTAGCACAGACATACCTAAGTACTTAGCACCAGTTAGCATAAGAAAAACCTGGCAGGCCTAACTTGACCTGAGAGTGACTTGACAAAAAGCTTTAGCCATAGTCTAGCAGAAGAACTAAGGGCAAGTGTGGAGTCAGCCCTGTGCAGGGAAGCCATGAGGAAGACTTTGTGCTGCTTTGGGGCATGGAGACGGCTCCTGGCCAGGGCCTGGACATCAGCTTCAAGTACAGCAATCTGACACAATGTATTTCTAACCCCCTGCCTATCGAATCACCTCAGCAGCGTAAAGATGGATGGTATGTTTGATACAATTCCTACATCAACCCACTGGAATTTATAGGTGGTGGAAAAACATTTCAGTGGGTGCAGACTCCTGCCCTCCTGCCAGGTCAGTAAAAGGGCTTTTGGCAGACAGTGCATTTGTCTGCCGATTTCTTTGAATAAGGGAGACCCCTCAGGACTGCTGTATCCTGAGGGAACACCGTTGGCCTTGACCTGTAGGCACCTGCACCAGCTTAAAATCAGCTGCCTCAGCTTGCAGGACCTCTCTTGGCCAGCATCCTGACATGGATGCAGGACTGCTGCGAGGCACTGCTGGGACCCAGCGGGACGGGACCGGCTGTCTCGTGTCCACGTAGCACCCCCTGACACAGCCAGGGTCATCCCGAAACCAGAGAAATGCTCACGTGTCAGCACAGGGGAGCAAGGAGCACTGGGCTCCTCTCAGGGTATCTCAGCTGGGCTGGCTCCACAACACAGCCCCATTTTAAGGCCTGCTGATGCCCAGCTGCCAGAAATGCCTACCTTGCTCTCTCCAAGATGCACAGGGAGAGCCAATGAGCAGGACGCCTTGGGAGGCAAACCTTCCCTGCCTTTTCTGAGGCCAGGGACACACCAAGATCAAACAAGACTCTCCACGCTGCGTGGTCCACACAGCCCAGCTCTGTGCTGGCCCTGGGCCACAGCAGCATCCCCCAAGCAAGAGGCAAATGCATATTGCCAAGAGTTGAAACCCAGCAGACAGGGAAGATGTGAAAAGTGTGTGCATAAAGGCCTTTTAATTCACAGCTCTCAAAGAGAGCTTTGGGGCTCGTGGCTGGACAGAGATGCTCCTGCTCACACCTCTGTCCAAAGGGGGGAACACACCCTGCTGCAGGTGCTTGGGTTGGTCTGCATAGGTCCAGGCGGATGCCAAACCTGCTCTTCACAGCCTTCTCCCTTGCCCTGCCCCTCTGCCAAGTGCAACGAGCCTCAAAGACTGAAAGGACCACAGAGAGACAAAGGGGGACACTTGCACCTGCCTCCCTGGGAAGCACTTCCCTTGAGAAGCAAGCCCCTTTCCTCCAAAGGCATTTCCCCAAACGTGTAGCTTTCCTGGGGAACACCAACACACTCTTAAGAAAAGCTGGCAAGGCTGAATGACTTCAGGTCCTTTCAGGACAGGCACTCCAGCTGTAGCTCCTATTCCCCCAAGTGTGTTTCCAGGTGGAGGTTCAGAGGTACAGCCCCAGGCCCTCTACAAACACAAGCTGCCCGCTGCCTTTTCAGCTGTCTGAACACCTGCCTGGGGTCACGGCAGGAAAACCAGGCTGTTCCAGCCAGAGCCCAGAGCCCTGTTCCTACAAGACGCTCTTGCCAGTACCTTCCTGCAAATGAATATCATCTAGGATATCATGCCCTGGTTCCACGAGAAATTCCTCTACCCATTTCCCTTTTTATTTCTGGACAACCTAGGCTCTATTTACAATAGACTCTAAAGTTTTCTTCATACACGAAAAAATACTGCCAAAGATAATAAGCACAGCAAAAGTGACAAGAAGGATTCGAATTCCTTCCATCAAGAAGGTTTTCAGCCATCCACTAATTCCATATTTCTTGAGCCATTTGTCAGAAGGATTTTCAACAATAGTAAGCTTTTTCATATTCTCTTGAAGTAGGGAAAATCTCTTGTGAATGGAAGCAAAGTGATCAGAAAGATTCATGCAACACATTCCTTCAAAATCTTCACAGCGATGTCCTTGAGCCAGTAACAAGAAATCAGTAGCAGCACGATTCTGTAATCCAGCGTGTCGTCTACTGCCAACGTCAGTGGTGAGCTCACTTAATATTTTGGAGGTGATATTACTTTGTTTCCCTGTCCAACAAGCCAGTCGTCTCATTAGTTCAAAAGCTCAGGCGGAAGCAACTCCTGGTGCAAAAATTGATGCTGAAATGACAGATGGTCGTCCCCACAATTGAACATCATCTCTACAGTCAGGTCCTAATTCTAATTGGTGTACGCTACGCTTAACACGTTGAGACTTGTGACTTATGTTGAGTACCTGTTGGATGCTGGGGGCAAATGATGTTAATTTGCCAAAGTAACACGGTCCTCCTGCTGCTTTAGCAGGTATGGCAGGCCAGGCACGATCCCCACAAATGAGGAATACTCCTGGAGGTTACATCTGTGCCGTGGCCCTAAACCATGGAACAGGCCAAATCCAATTGTCACAAACAGCAGGAATGTTGTTGTTGTTCCAAGGGGATCCAAGGGCAATGCAAGTACTATTACTTCTTGGTTTGAATGCCTGAAGGTTTTCGGAGCTAATGTCCTTTCTCTGAAATCCAAAAACTAGACAGTAATTTCCTGGAGCAGACCCTAACATGTCAAGCTCCTGAGGTTCTTTTTATACCTGTAACATTCAGTCCTTTTTGCAATTAAGAATGCTCGGGACCCTAGGGGGGTTGGTCGAAATGTTGAGTTGTTTGCAGCAATTAATTGGAACACCTTTTGTTTCATTTAATTGTTGTGGATATTCTCAGTTCAGTCAGAGAGAAAAAGAGAGATTTCTACCAGGCTGGGCCTGGGAGAGAGTTGGAAAAGAATGTAAAGAATTCACTATGTCTCTTGTTGTTCATATTGTTTATAGATATATTCTGCCACCGTGCGTCATTCAGAGCGCACCAATGGTGTGAGATGATTTTACTTTAAGACCAATGAAATTTGTCTGCACAATGTTCTCGCTAAGGAGAGTGGTGCATTTGAAATAAATCAGTTTTCCTTCTCGCCCTCTGAACTGGAGTTCTTTGTTCCTGTCCTGCCACAACAACAACAACAGGCGGTAGTACAAAACTCATCTGCTGCTTGTTCAGGCTTGGGATATACTTTAATTTTTGTCCAAGGCCTGAATTCTGTGAGATTGTTCAAAGGAACTCCGATGAAGCAAGTACAAAAGGGATCAGAGGGGGTAGCTAGTGATAAATAGAATGATTTTTGCCCTGTCTGCTTGGCCCAGGGAACCCACATATTTGTTCATGGTTGGATGTTAATCCATGCTGTCTTCTCCAAGGACAGTTTTGTCAGTCCTAACAGGCCTATAATCAAATGAAACAAGAATTTTGTAATTCTTGTTCCTAACTGGCAAAATGAACACCACAAGCTAAGAGCTTGCGTTCTTTTTGTGGCTAAGACAACAGTGTAAGCCTTGGTTACAACATGCCAAAATAAAGCTTTGTATAGGCCTTCAATCTTTTCTGGTATCCATGTTTCTGGAAAAGGCTGATCTGGCTCAAGGTTCAGAAATGCTCTACCAGGTTCTTCAAAGGTAATACTAACAATGACATCTCAGCAGCCTAAGCACAAAGCATGATCATTTTGCAAGTGGTTCCACTGTATAACAAAATTCTTTCTACAACTACTGCAATGTAACACTATGTCAGCTTGCTTTCCACAATTTTCACAAGCAGAATTTTTATAGCATTTTCTTAACACAGCATTACAAGCTAGCAGACCAAATGATTGTCCTGCTATGACTTTTGACACGACGTCTTCTCTGGAAGGTGGGATTGGTCCGAGTTCTTTGTGGAGTCTCTTGAAGATTGGGAAGAAGTAGAGTTGATATCGATATTCCCTTCATTCTGCTGGGGTTGACATGCAGGGCTGACAAATCTGCTAGGGACCCACAAAGGTTCTTTACCTGTGGAAATACAGAAATATCCTTGACCGATAAAGAACACTGGACTGGGTCCCTCCCAGTTGCCCGTAGTCATATGTTTTTAGAATGAACTTGCATCCCAGGAATGGTTTGATTTTGACTGTTTTCAATAGCCTGATGATGTATAACAACAGGAGGCCCCTCTCTTCCTTCTGTTAGAGACAAGTAATTCCATGTAAAAATTACTTTATTTAACCGTTTACTTGCATCAATCTCTGTTGTCTTTTCTTTCCTCAAGTATTCTTTTATTGTGCGATTTGCTCTCTCGACTACGGCCTGTCCTGTAGGGGAGTGGGGAATTCCCCTGACATGTTTCACCCCCCATGTTATCATAAATCTAGCAACCCATAAACTACTGTATGCAGGACCATTATCTGTTTTGATTTCTGCAGGCACTCCCATAACTGCAAACCAGGCTGTTAAATGTCTTTCAACATGAACTGCCTTTTCTCCAGCCTGGGCAGTGGCCCAAATGAAGTGAGAGTATGCATCAATTGTTACATGGACACATCTAGACTTCCTAAATTCAGGAATATGTGTTACATCCATTTTCCAAATTTGGAATGCTTTTAAACCTTTTGGGTTTAAACCCTATACCAGGCCCATGATGACTACACTGAGGACAGGAACGAACAATTCCTTTTGCATCTGCCAAAGGGATTCTGTTCTGTCGATGCAATGATTTTGCATTTGGATGAAACATTTTGTGAAAAATGACAGACACTTGTTTTTAGAATTTTTAAAAGTTTAATAATAATAAAATGGTTATAAAAATAGCAATGCAATTAGAGTAATAAAAATTTAGGGTTGGGACAATGACAAGACAATTAAAAGCAAAGACTTACAGACATCCGGATGTTCTTGGGCACTAAGCTGCCAAAAACATGCCTTGTAAACAAAGGAATAACCCTTAAAAGCAACAGCCTGTTGCATATTCATCTATCTCATATATGATGCATAAATTCCTTGCAAATTAAGAACTTTTCTGGTTTTTGTCAACTTCTTCCCCTTAATCCTGGTGCTTCCATAAAGATGGAGAGAAGGTGGAAGAATGTTTGTCTTTTCCGATAAGGAGGCCGTAACTCTTTGCGTCCTGTCACTGTTATCTCTCTGCAGAGAGTTTCTTGAATATCTTATCCCTTTCTTGATCTAGTAAAAAATCTTACATTGCAGAGTTTCTATGTTAACATTATGTTATAACCTAAAACTATATTTAACACACCACTCAAGAGAATTAATGCAGCATAACTTTCTAATATTACACATATCATATTCATTTTAGTATTTGTGAAAAGCCAGTCATAAAAGATGCATTTTTCACAATTTCATGGCTGTTTCGGGCTTCTTTGAATTTGTTTCTTGGAAGTGTTATTGCAAAACAACTGACTGCTTCATCTGCTAGTGCATTGCCTTCGCCTAATCTAATGTTCCACTGATGGCTTCTGATATGCATCATGCAGAATTCTTGCTCTCTTTGCTGAAGCGTGGTATGGAACTGTACAAACAGTTCACCGGGCTGCTGATTTTTTGTTTCTCGTAGCAAAGCATCTTCAATGCGCTGCACTACGCCGACTACACACAATTACTCTGATGCTATGTTTACAGGCGTATCTTTCCAGTTTCCAAAAGCCCAGCACACGGCTTTCGGTTCTAAGGTTTGGAGGCTGTCTCTCTGTTGCCCAGGGATGATGTGCTTCTGCCAGTGATTTTCTGATTGCCACACACATGCAGCCTTCTTCATTTTTCGCCCTGCATCTGTAAACACCGTTGGCCCTTTAACTGGCCTTTCAGAACAGAGTGTCCTTTTGACCCGTATCGTTCAAGCATCTTCCAAAGAGGCCCTTTTGGTCGATTATTATGTACAGTTCCTGCAGAGCCTATCAAGGCTTCTTGCACTTCAATCGAATGCCACAGGAGCCATTCCAAATCATCTCCACGGACCGGGATGCTGATGTCTGCAGCCTCAGCTCCATCTAGTTCAATGATTCTGTCCTTCCCTTTCCTTACCAAAGCTGCTAATGCTTCTGACCGACACGAAATACGATGCCATAGTTGCATTGGCAAAAAGTCCCACTCAAGAATGATCGCTGTGTCCTCCCCCTTTTTCTTTTGCCATTGTAGGATAATGGCAAGGGGAGAAGTGGTGGCGTTGCAGATCAGGAGAGATAATGGCTGATCTGGCAATCGGCGATTACTCCATCCTGTTTGAATCTTACGAGCTACTGCATCCAGGGCAGCCTGTTGTTCTGGTGAACAAGTGCAGGGACTATGTGCCTGGGTGCCATGCAGCCAAGACTGGAAGGGGAGGAGGTCATCACTGGTGATGCCAACTAGATTACGAACCCATTGTAAGTCTCCGAAAAGCCTTTGAGCATCATGCAGGGTACCGATCTGTGCAGTGATGGTTACCTTTTGTGGCCTGATCTGAGCGTCTGAGATGAGCCAACCCAGGTATTTCCATGGTACAGAACGCTGGACCTTTTCAGGGGTGACCATCAGTCACAGGAGTGCAAATGGTTGATGATCCACTCGAATTCACTATGTGTTAAAGCAGATTCGGCAGCAAACAAAATATCATCCATGTGGTGATAAATGAGCATGTGAGACCATCGCTTTCGCACAGGCTGAAGTGCCCAATCCACAAAGATTTGACACATACTTGGACTCTTTCTGGACCCCTGGGGTAAAACTACCCATTCATAGTGTTTGGCAGGGGCTGCAGGGTTGACAGATGGCAGAGTAAATGCAAACCTCTGTGTATCATCAGGGTGTAAAGGATTTGTGAAAAAGCAATCCTTTAAGTCTATTATTATTATGATTTGCCAATTTTGTGGGATCATTGTAGGAGCAGGAAGGCCAGGTTGCAGTGCACCCATACTTAATATTTGATCATTAACTTTTCGTAAATCATGCAAAAGTTGCCACTTGCCAGATTTTTTTCAGGATGACAAATATAGGAGTGTTCCACGGGCTTGTGGAAGGTTGAATGTGACCTGCTTTTAGCTGTTCCTGCACTAACTCTTTTGCAATGCGCAGCCTTTCTGAGGTCATCGGCCACTGGTCTACCCACACTGGTTTTTCAGTTAACCATGTAATTTTTAGAATGGGCGGCTGCCGCCCAGTGGCCGTGGCACAAAATGCTGCTCTTTTGTCAGCACCAGTCCCGGTTGTGACAAAACATCCCGTCCAATCAATCCTGGTAAAGTGTGTGGAAGCTGCATTACATAAGGTTTAATTACAATTGTTTGGCCATCTTCAAACTGCAAAGTAATTAAGCCTTTACTTTGTTTTGGTGCTTTTGCTCCTCCCACCCCCACTGCTTGGGCAACTGGAGATTGTAATTCCCATGTCTGAGGCCACATATGTTGATTAATGATGGTGACATCTGCTCCAGTGTCTAGTAATGGTTCTAAACTAATTTGTTGACTGCCCTTTTTCAGTTGAATTTTCGCATATGGTCTTTGATTAAGGTCCAGTGTGAAAAACACACCATATCCAGAGGATCCAAAACCTTTATTTCCTCTTACTTTGGCTACTTGGCCTTGTTTTCTGAGTTTTTCATAATACTCTCAATGTGTAAGAAAGTTGTCATAAGGAAGTATTTGTGCAATCTTGCTGCCTTTAGGAATTGTTACAGGTGGTTGTAAAGCACAGGCCAGTGCACTGGGGATGGATCAGCCCCTGCTCTGCTGCTCCTTCCCGTCTCCCCAGGGCCCTGGCAGAGCACTAGCCCTGCTGTTTGCCCCCAGCCTGCCCACGGCCAGCCTGGGGCTGCTGACGGGGGTTTTCTGTGCTGAGCATTGGCCTGGCCGTGTTCTTGAGAGAGCCTGGGCAAGGAGCCTGGAGCCCCCAGGCCCTGGCCTGAGGCGTCAGCGCTGCCCCAGCAGTGCCCATGGCCTGTCCCTGCTGCAGCCCTGGCACTGCCACCCCCAGGACTGTGCCCGGCCCCGAGAGCACTCAGGCCCTGCAGCAACACCAGGGCCACCAGGGCAGCGGGGCAGGGCCACGGGAGCAGCACTGGCAACACCAAGTGCTGCTGCTGCTGCTGGGCACAGCTGCTGTGCCAGCACTGATCTGCCCCCAGCTCTGCACACAGACATTGCTGCTGCAGCTCTCTGCTGGGAGATCCTTGAGCTCCTTTAAAGCCACCAAGACTGCAGACCCTCACTGACACAGTCTGTGGCTGCAGGGAAGGTGGAGAGAAACAAAATGAAAAATGGCACAAACAAAGACATTTCTTTGTGGACAATATTGAAAAAAAAACAAAGTAAACAAACCTCCAAAATGAAACCAACAAGAAGAACCAAAGATTACTTTTATTTGAAGTGATTTGGCGAAATTGGCCAGCAGTTTAATGTTCCTGAATGCATCCAGTCATCAGTGTCCACAGTGCAGCCTTGAGCTCCTGGTTCCTCAGGCTGTAGATGAGGGGGTTCAGGGCTGGAGGCACCACTGAGTACAGAACTGACAGGGCCAGATCCAGGGATGGAGAGGAGATGGAGGGGGGCTTCAGATAAGCAAATGTGCCAGTGCTGAGGAACAGGGAGACCACAGCCAGGTGAGGGAGGCAGGTGGAAAAGGCTTTGTGCTGTCCCTGCTCAGAGGGGATCCTCAGCACAGCCCTGAAGATCTGCACATAGGAGAAAACCATGAACAGCAAACATCCGAATCCTAAACAGACACTAACAGCAAGAAGCCCCAGTTCCCTGAGGTAGGATTTGGAGCAGGAGAGCTTGAGAATCTGGGGGATTTCACAGAAGAACTGGCCCAGGGCATTGCCATGGCACAGGGGCAGGGAAAATGTATTGGCCGTGTGCATGAGAGCATTGAGAAAGGCACTGGCACAGGCAGCTGCTGCCATGTGGGCACAAGCTCTGCTGCCCAGGAGGGTCCCGTAGTGCAGGGGTTTGCAGATGGACACGAAGCAGTCGTAGGAAATGATGGTGAGAACGGAAAACTCTGCTGAGATGAAGAGAAACAGAAACAGCTGAGCAGCACATCCTGAGTAGGGGATGGTGCTGGTGTCCCAGAGGGAATTGTGCATGGCTTTGGGGACAGTGGTGCAGATGGAGCCCAGGTGGCTGAGGGCCAGGTTGAGCAGGAAGAAGAACATGGGCGTGTGCAGGTGGTGGCCGCAGGCTCCGGCGCTGATGATGAGGCCGTTGCCCAGGAGGGCAGGCAGGGAGATGCCCAGCAAGAGGCAGAAGTGCAGGAGCTGCAGCTGCCGCGTCTCTGCCAGTGCCAGCAGGAGGAAGTGGCTGATGGAGCTGCTGTTGGACATTTGCTGTGGCTGCACAGGGGGACCTGTTCATGGAGAAAGGGCAGGGAAGAGTTAGAGGAGATACCTGTAACCAAAATCAAAGCCATTTCCCATACACCCTGCCCAGGAATACAGAGACACACTTCTGTGTTCAAGAGTTCTGGGGTTTTCTTCATAAGCTCCCCTATATTTGTCCTGGTGTTCTTGGATGTCAGAAACCCTCAGCATTTCTGCTGCCGTCAGGGAGAACAGAGCAAGTTCTGTGAAAGTGGAGAGTGGGGAGTGAGGGGAGATGGTCTGTCCTTCTCACCTGTTCTGAGTTTCTCTGGGCTCTAACTTTTCTCTGGGGGAGGTTGATCAGCTTCCCACATTTTCCCTAAAAAAAACCCCAGGTACAGTGGAGAGCAGATGGAGCCCAGCCCACAACCACAGCCCAGCTCCACATTTGTAGCCAAGGACTCACATTGCTCATTTCACCAACCCAGCAGCATTTTCAGTGTCACAACACCTCTGTCTTTCCCCATCAATCTTATAACTCAGAGATGCTCTAGGACAGATTTGCATCCTGGATTGGAGCTCCCAGCTTGGACTGAAATCTCAGGGAGACTTCCAAGAATCCTTCTGATGGCATTGGATGAAGGGAGATGCAGCTCCTTCCCTGGCTGCAGTGCCAGCGTTGCCCAGAGCCGGGCCCTGGGGACAGCTGTGTCACCCTGAGCCAGCTGTGCCCCCTGCCAGAGCCCCCAGTGCCGGGCAGCTGCTCCCAGCCCTGTGCTCTGCAGAGGGAACTGGGCCCGGGGCTGCAGAGCTGCCCCACGGCTCTGCTGCAGCTCTGCCTGCACAGGAGGGGCTGCACGCCTTGGAGCCCCAGCCCTGAGGGCAGAGGCTTGGCTGGGGGCACAGGAGGGAGGGGGCTTGTGCAGAGGGAGGGGCTGCACTGGAGGGGATCCTCTGCACATCTCTAAACTCTCCCTGCCACCGCACTAATGGGTTTTGTTTTCTCTCCTTGCCTGATCTCCTCTCTGCTTCCTGGAGATTTTCCTCCTGCAGGTGTTTCCCTGTGCCTGATCTCTCCGTGCCAGCACTCAGAGACCCCAAATCTCTGTGCACTCTCCTTGGCCTGACAGAACCCTGCCTGTTTGCAGGGCACTGGCTGAGGGCAGCTTCTGTTTGCAGCTTGGAGAAAGGACAGCTCAGACTGAGCCTGATGACTCCAGCAAATGTGATGCTGCTGCTGTCCATGGGCAGAGTGGCTGCAAGCACATTAGGGATGTACTGTGAACCTGTACATCACTAAAAGTAACAGCTCAGATGTCTCAGGCACTTGACAAAATTAATAATCAATAATTCATAATCAACATTTAATATTCATCCATCCCTCCCTGCCATCCTGGAATATTAGGAAACTGAATATAAAGTCTTTGGAAATCTCCTAATTTTTATCAAATCCTTGTCCTGGAAATATTCTGTGACTGATCAGAACCCCTCAGCATGTCAGAGCTTCATGAGCATTTCACCTGCCCTGCAACAGAAATACTCAGAGTTGTACTCACAGGGTCTGTGGGCATTGGGATGTTCCAGCTTGAGGAGATCACTGCAGGAGCTGCAGCTGCATTGTCCTGCAGCCAGAGGTTCCTGTGCCAAGGGCTGGCAGTGATTCTGCCCCAGGCACTTCTCAGCACCTTCCCAGCCCTGACTGATTGAAGCTCTCTGTGCCTCTGGGCTGTGCCCGGGCTGGCTGCAGGCAGTGCCCCAGCCCTGCTGGGCTGGGAGAAGAGCTGCTCATCAAGAGAAATGTGCTTTTGAAGCTCTGCTTGGTTGCCAGGATCACCCTCTGTGCCAGGAGCCTGGCCCAGCTCAGCAGCACAGACACAGCACAAGGACTTGAATGAGCCTCTGGGGCTTTGTGCTCAGGCCCTGAACATCAGGCCCTGAGAGGGAGCTGCAGAAACCTCTCTGTAGGAGGAGGGGTTGGGGAAGGCAGTCTAGGGTTGCCATGGGAAACAGCAGTTGTATGAGTCCTCCACTCCCTTTTGTAAGAGCATTGTACCCTCCCCCTGTCCTGTCAGTTATAGTTCAAGTCTGCCCTTTAGCCTAGAATCTTCTCTGTTCCACGTTTTCCCTTTGGTTCTTCCACCAAGAACACTCCTTTCCCTTTTCCCCACTGGTTAATGTTATATTTCTCCTCCCTTTAGCCTTCTCCCGATTGTACCCTCGAATACTAAACCCTCCTACCCCTACGCAGTAAAAGAATCCTCACCCCGCCCTTCGGGGCTCTCGGAATCTGCCTCCCTTCTGCTTCGTTGTCTCCCTGTTTGCCCCTTCTGCGACCCTTCAATAAACGAGCAGGATTTCAGCAGCCTGAGTGTCCCTCCCATTCTTCTGGTGGACCCTCAGATGTACCAGCTATCCGAGCTTCGTGCCGAGTGGCTACAAGCCCCCATGGCTCGGCAATCATGAAACTTTGTGGAACAAAGGCTCCATTGTTAACCTCCAAAATTAAAAATACAATTTCGACATCATGGAACCTTGTGAAACCAAGGCTCCATTGTTACCACCCAGAACCAAGGAGACCATTGTGACATCATGGAACCTTGTGGAACTAAGGATCCATCCTTTCCGTCCGGAAACATGAAGACGATTGTGACATCATGGAACCTCGTGGAACCAAGGCTCCATTATAACCATCCAGAACCAAGGAGACCATTGTGACATCAAGGAACCTCGTGGGACCAAGGCTCCATTGCTACCGTCCAAAATCTAGGAGACCATTGTGACATCATTGAGCCTCTTGGAACCAAGGCTCCATTCTTTCCATCTGGAACCATGGACACACTTGTGACATAATGGAACCTCATGGAATCAAGCCCCCATTGTTACTGCCCAGAATTAAAGAGACCATTGTGACATATGGAACCTCGTGGAACCAAGGCTCCATTCTTTCCGTCCGGAAACAAGGAGACCATTGTGACATCATGGAACTTAGTGGAACCAAGCCTCCATTGTTACCGTCCAGAACCGAGGAGACCATTGTGACATCATGGAACTTCGTGGAACTAAGGCTCCATTTTTAGCATCCAGAACCCTAAGAGCATTGTGACATCATGGAAACTCGTGGAACCAAGGCTCCATTAATACCCACGAAAAACAAGGAGAGTATTGTGACATCATGGAATCTCGTGGAACCAAGGCTCCATTGATCCAAACCATATCCGTGGAGACCATTGTGACACCATGGAACCTCGTGGGACCAAGGCTCCATTGCTACCGTCCAAAATCTAGGATACCATTGTGAGATCATGGAACGTCGTGGAACCAAGGCTCCATTCTTACCCTCCAGAAGCAAGGAGGCCACAGTGACTTCATGGAAGCTCATGGAAGCAAGGCTGAAATTTTACTGTCCATAAACGAGGAGACCACTGTGACATCATGGAACCTCGTGGAACACGGCTTCATTTTTACCCTCCAGAAATGAGAAGACCCTTGTGAAATCATGGGACCTCGTGGAACCAAGGCTCCATTCTTACCCTCCAAAACAAAGGACACAATTCTGAAATCATGGAACCTCGTAGAACCAAGGCTCCATTGTTACCCTCCAAAAGAAAGGATACGATTGTGACATCATGGAACCTTGTGGAACCAAGGCCCCATTGTTACCGTCCAGAACCAAGGAGACCATTGTGACATCATGGAAGCTCGTGGAACCAAGCCTCCATTGTTACCGTCCACAACTGAGGAGACCATTGTGACATCATGGAACCTCGAGGAACAAAGGCTCCATTGTTACCCTCCTGAAGGAAGGAGACACTTGGGACATCATGGAACCTCATGGAACCAAGGCTCCATTGTTACCGTCCAGAACAAAGGAGACCATTGTGACATCAAGGAACCTCGTGGAACAAAGTCTCCATTTTCACATCCAGAACCGTGGAGACCACTGTGACATCATGGAACCTCGAGGAACCAAGGCTCCATTGTTACCCTCCATAATCAAGGCGACCATTGTGACATCATGTAACCTCGTGGAACCAAGGCTCCACTGTTACACTCCAAAACCAAGGCGACAATTGTGACATCATGGAACCTCGTGTAGCCACGGATTCATTGTTACCGTCCAGAACAAAGGAGACCATTGTGACATCATGGAACCTCGTGGAACGAAGGCTCCATTGTCACGTTTAGAGGTAAGGAGACAATTTTGACAACATGGAACGTCATGGAACCAAGGCCCCATTGTTACCTTCCAGAACTAAGGAGACCATTGTGACACCATGAAACCTCGTGGAACCAAGGCTCCATTGTTACACTCCAAAACCGAGGAGACCAATGTGACATCATGGAACCTCGTGGAACCAAGGCTCCATTGTTACTGTCCAGAACCAAGGAGACCATTGTGACACCATGGAACCTCGTGGAACCAAGACTCCATTGTTAACGTCCAGAGCCGTGGAGACAATTGTGACATCATGGCACCTCGTGGAACCAAGGTTCCATTGTTAACAGTCGAGAACAAAGGAGACCATTTTGACATCATGGAACCTCTTGGAACCAAGGCTCCATTGTTACTGTCCATAACCCAGGACATCCATGTGACATCATGGAACCTCGTGGAACAACGGATCCATTGTTACCCTCCAGAACAAAGGAGACTATTGTGAGATCAGGGAACCTCGTGGAACCCAGGCTCCATTGTTATCATCCAGACGCAAGGAGATATTTGTGACATCATGAAACCTCGTGGAACCCAGGCTTCGTTGCTACCGTCCAGCACTGTGGAGACCATTGTGACATCATGTAATCTCATGGAACCAACACTCCATTGTTATTGGAAAGAACCAAGGAGATCCTTGTGACATCTTGGAACCTCGTGGAAACAAGGCTCCATTGTTACCCTCCAGAACTAAGGAGACCATTGTGACATCATGTAACCTCGTGGAACCAAGGCTCGATTTTCATGCCCAGTACCAAGGATACCATTGTGACATCATGGAACCTTGTGGAACCAAGGCTCCATTCTTACCATTCAGAAACAATGAGACCATTGTGACATCATGGAACCTCATGTAACCAAGGCTCAATTGTTACACTCCAGAACCAAGGAGGCCATTCTGACATCATGGAACATCGTAGAACCAAGGTTCCATTTTCATGTCCAGAACCAAGGAGACCATTCTGACATCATGGAACCTCGTGGAACCAAGGGTCCATTGCTACCATCCAGAACCGAGGAGACCCTTGTGACAACATGGATCCTTGTGGAACTAAGGCTCCATTGTTACCAAACAGAACCAAGGAGACCATTGTGACATCATGGAACCTCGTGGAAGCAAAGCTCCATTGTCATCGTCCAGAACCGAGGAGACCATTGTGACATCATGGAACATCGTGGAACCAAGCCTCCACTGTTACCCTCCAGAACCAGGGAGATCCCTGTGACATCATGGGACCTCATGGAACCAAGGCTCCATTATTGAGAGTCAAGAACCAAGGAGACCATTGTGACATCATGGAACCTCGTGGAACCTAGGATCCTTTGTTATCATCCAGAACCAAGGAGACCATTATGACATCATGGAACTTCGTGGAACCAAAGCTCCATTGTCAAGTGCAGAGCCAAGGAGACCCTTGTGGCATCATGGAACCTCGAGAGAGCATGGCTCCTTTGTAACATTTCACAACCACGGAGATCCTTGTGACATCATAGAGCCTCATGGAACCAAGGCTCCACTGTTACCCTCCAGAACCAAGGAGACTATTGCGACATCATGGATCCTCGTGGAACCAAGACTCCATTGTTACCCTCCAGAAACCAGGAGACAATTGTGACACCATGGAACCTTGTGGAGCCATGGCTCCAATGTTACTCTCCAAAACCCAGGAGGTAATTGTGACATCATAGAACTCAGTGGATCCAAGGCTCCATTGTTAACAGTCGAGAACCAAGGAGACCATTGTGACATCATGGAACCTCGTGGAAGAAAGGCTCCATTGTTACCATCCACAACCAAGGAGACTACTTTGATATCATGTAACCTCGTGGAACCAAGGCTCCACTGTTACTGTCCACTTAGTGTGAGACCATTGTGACATCATGGAATCTCGTGGAACCAAGGATCCATTGTCAACTACAGAACCAAGGAGGCCCTTGTGACATCATGGCACCTCGTGGAACCAAGGTCCATTGTTACCATCCAGAACAAAGGAGAACATTGTGACATCTTAGACACTTGTAGAACCAAGGCTCTATTGCTGCCATCCAGAAGCGAGGAGACCATTCTGACATCTTAGAACATCGTGGAACCAAGGCTCCATTGTTACCCTCCGGAACCGAGGAGACCCTTGTGGCACTATGGAACCTCATAGAACCAAGGCTCCATTTTTACCTTTCAGAACGAAGGAGATCCTTGTGACATCATGGAACCTCTTGGAACAAAGGCTCCATTGTTAACGTCCAGAACCAAGGAGACTATTTTGACATCATGGAACCTCGTGGAACCAAGACTACATTGTTACCATACAGAACCAAGGACATCCTTGTGACATCATGGAACCTCGTGGAACCAAGGCTACATTGCTGCTGTCGAGTACGAAGGAGACCATTGTGACATAATGGTAGCTCGTGGAACCGAGGCTCCATTGTTACTCTCCAGAACCAAGGAGACCATTGTGAGATCATTGAACCTTGTAGAACCAAGGCTCCGTTGTTATCGTCCAGAGCCGTGGAGACACCTGTGACATCATGGAACCTCGTGGAACCAAGGCTTCATTGTTACCCTCCAGAAGAAAGGAGACCCTTGTGACATCCTGGAAACTCGTGGAACCAAGGCTCCATTGTTACCCTCCAGAAGAAAGGAGACCCTTGTGACATCCTGGAACCTCGTGGAACCAAGGCTCCATTCTTAACAGTCAAGAACAAAGCAGACCATTGTGACACCATGGAACCTCGTGGAAGCAAGACTACATTGTTACTGTCCAGAACCGAGGAGACCATTGTGACATCATGGAACATCGTGGAACAAAGGCTCCATTATTATCGTCCGGAACCAAGGAGACCATTGTGACATTTCGAAATTTCGTAGAACCAAAGCTCTATTGTTGCAGTCTGGAACCAAGGAGATCCTTGTGACATCATGGAACCTTGTGGAAGGAAGGCTCCATTGTGGATATCCAGAACCGATAAGAGCATTGTGACATCATGGAACCACGTGGAACACGGCTCCATTTTTACCCTCCAGAACTGAGAAGACCATTGTGAAATCATGGGACCTTGTGGAACCAAGGCTCCTTGTTACCTTCCAGAACCAAGGAGACCATTGTGACATCATGGAACATCGTGGAACCAAGCCTCCATTATTACCCTCCAAAACAAAGGATACGATTGTGACATCATGGAACCTCATGGAACCAAGGCTCCATTGCTACCCCCCAGAACCGAGGAGACCATTGTGACATCATGGAAACTCATTGAAACAGGGCTACATTGTTACCGTCCAGGACCGAGGAGACCCTGATGACATCTTGGAACCTCGTAGCAGCAAGGCTCCATTGTTTCCGTCCAGAACCAAGGAGACTTGTGACATCATGGAACCTCATGGAAGCAAGGCTCCATTGCTATCATCCTGAACCGAGGAGACCATTGTGACATCATGGAACCTCATTGAACCAAGGCTCCATTATTGCAGTCCAGGACCAAGGAGACCATTGTGACATCATGGAACCTTGTGGAACCAAGGCTCCATTTTTACAGTCCAGAACCATGGAGACCCTTCTGACATCATGGAACCTCGTGGAACCCGGGCTCCATTGCTACCCTCCACAACCAAGGAGACCATTGTGAAATCATGGAACTTCATGGAACCAAGGCTCCATTGTTACCGTCCGAAACAAGGGGACCATTGTGACATCATGGAACTTAGTGGAACCAAGGCTCCATTGCTACCATCCAGAACCGAGGAGAACATTGTGGCATCATGGAACCCCTGGGAAGCAAGGCTCCATTCTCAGATACAGAACCGAGGAGACTATTGTGAGATCATGGACCCTCGCGGAACCAAGGCTCCATTGCTACCGTTCAGGTCTGGGGAAACCATTGTGACGTCATGGAACCTTGTGGAACCAGGGCTCCATCGTTACCCTCCAGAACCAAGGAGACCATTGTGACATCATGGAACCTCGTGGAAGCAAGGCTCCATTTTTACCATCGAGAACCAAGGAGACCATTGTGACATCATGGAACCGCATGGAAGCAAGGCACCATTGTTACCCTCGAAAATCAAGGAGGCAATTTTGACATCATGGAACCTCGTGGGACCAAGGCTCCATTGTTACCTTCCAAAACCAAGGAGATCATTTTGTCGTCAAGGAAACTCGTGAAACCCAGGTTCCATTCCTACCGTCCAGAACCAAGGAGACCATTGTGACATCATGGAACCTCATGGGACCAAGGCTCCATTGTTACCCTCCAGAACCAAGGAGACCATTGTGACATCATGGAACCTCGTGGAACCAAGCTTCCATTGCTACCATCCGGAACCAAGGAGACGATTGTGACATCATGGAAACTCGTGGAACCAAGGCTCCATTTTTACCATCCAGAACCGAGGAGACCATTGTGACACCATGGAACCTCGTGGAACCAAGGCTCCATTTTTACCATCCAGAACCGAGGAGAACATTGTGACATCATGGAACCTCGTGGAACCAAGGCTCCATTGCTACCCTCCAATATCTAGGAGACCATTGTGACATCATGGAACCTCGTGGAACCAAGGCTCCATTGTTACCGTCCAGAACCAAGGAGACCATTGTGACATCATGGAACCTCATGGAACCAAGGCTCCATTGTTACCATCCATAAACAAGGAGGTTCTTTTGACATCATGGAACCTCCTGGAACCAAGGCTCCATTGTTAACAGTCCAGAACCAAGGAGACCATTGTGACATCATGGAACCTCGTGGAACCAACGCTTCATTTTTTCCCTGAGAACCGCAGAGACCCTTGTGACATCATGTAACCTTGTGGAACCAAGGCTCCATTGTTACAGTCCGGAACAAAGGAGATCCTTGTGACATCATGGAACCACGTGGAACCAAGACTCCATTGTTACCCTCCAGAACCTAGGAGACTACTGTGAGATCATGGAACCTCGTGGAACCAAGGCTCAGTTGTTACCGTCCAGAACCAATGAGAGCATTGTGACATCATGGAACCTCGTGGAACCAAGGCTCCAGTGTTATGCTCCAATGCCAAGGCGATCCTTGTGACATTTTGGAAACTTGTGTAACTAAGGATTCATTGTTACCGTCCATAACCAAGGAGGCCATTGTGACGTCATGGAACCTCATGGAATGAAGGCTCCATTGTTGCCGTCCAGAACCAAGGAGACCATTGTGACAATCTGGAACCTCGTGGAACCAGGATTCCATTTCTATGCAGTGAAGCTTCGTGGAACCAAGGAACCAATGTGACACAGCAGGGCTGCATGGAATCAATGGTCCACTGAGATAGTGCCGATCCAAGGAGACCATGGTGATGCTGTGGAACCTCATGGAACCAAGGGACCAATGTGACACAGTAGAATCTCTTGGAATCAAAGCAACCGGCTTACGCTATGGAACCTCATGGAGCCAAGGGGCCACTGTGACATTGTGGGGCCTCATTGGAACAAAGGACATGGTTGATAGGACAGAAGCTCCTGGAAACTATGGGACATTGTGACACTGCAGAGCCTCATGGAACCAAGGAGACCCCTGTGACACTGAGAACCTTATGGAAGCAAGCAGCCATTGTCACCCTACAGAACCAAGGAGACCATTGCTGACAGAACAAAACCTCATGGAACTGAGGGGCCCTTGTTATACAGCGAGGCCTCGTGGAACCAAGGGGCCGTTGTGACACTGTGGGGCCCCATGGAACCAAATATTCATGGTGACACAGCAGGGCTGCTTGTAACCAATTGTCCATTGTGATCCTGCAGATCCAAGAGAGCGGGTGACACGATGGCAGTTCATGGAACCAAGGGGCTGCTGTGACACACCAAGGCCTCGTGGAACCAAGGAGAGCATTGTGGCAGTGCAGAACCAAGGAGGCCATTTTAAGAGTACAGAACCAAGGGTCCATTGTTATACAGCAGGGCCTGATGGAACCAAGGGGCCATTGTGAAACTGTGGGGCATAATGGAGTCAAGGACAGCACTGATACTGAAATGTGCTGGATAGAAACCTTCTCACACAGTTCTGAGGATTTGAAAGTAGATATTATTCATTACATACAGCATGGCAGTCATTTGGCTGATCCTACATCCATTTGAGTGCAGTGAACATCGAGTGAAGAATTTTTTGCAGACACACTGATTACATATTCATGAGCTATCCCCACTTCCTTTGACATTATTTGACATAGTTGCACCCCTTATCAGAAGTCTTTATGTGGTTCTTTGGGGTCTGTCTCCAACATCCAGTGTCCTTTTTAGATGGCTGTTCCTCAACTCCTGCTTTTGAGTAAGGGCAATATCATTGTTTTGCATAACTTCTGCTTTGTCAGCCTTGCAGAGCAGATTTGGCATCCTGCTTGTGCTTTGCATGAGTTACATCCTTTATCTGTTTCTCCAAGGTTGTGCTGTTCTGTTCTACTGCCCTCATCAAGTCCCCCCTTTTCTTGAGACTCAGTTCCTTATGGGCACCGGTCTCTCAATATCTCTATTTTGTTTTATAGTGTAGGGCACTATAACACTGAATCGTGATGCAAGCTAAATCCATACAGCAATTATTGTGGTGACCATTATAAACAGATGTTTTAACCAAACCCAGCTGGGTAACCATGAAGGAAATTTGGCCCAGATTTCTTTAAATCCCCAGGAGGTTTCATCTTGAGCTGTGCGTTGAAAGAATTTTTAAACTATAACACTCTGTCCCAAAGTCAGTTCTTTAGCTTTCTGGATGAAGAGAAGAATAGCTGCTACTTCCCTCAGACAGCCCAGCAGCTCTGGCTGACATTGTCTGGTTGCTGTGAAAAGTAGGCACAGCCCTGCTCCACTCCCCAGGAACTGTGACAGCACTCCCCGTGCTGGGTTTTGTCTCTCACATGGAAAAAACAGATCCAATGGGTCCATGGGGTTTGAGAGTCCCAAAACAGGGCCCGCATGAGGGCTCGCTGGAGCTGTGAAAAGGCAGCCCATGCCACACCAGTCCAGACTATAAAGCCCTGCTGAGCTGCCTGAGCTCACACAGAGGCTTTAGCAGCAGCCCATAATTGCTGATGCACAGCTGACATCATCCCACACCCCGAGAAATGCCTCTGACTCTCTCATTGTTCATGGCTGTGGGACTTGCCAAATTGCTTCTTTTCCTTCCTGTCCCAACCTCCTTTGTCCCTGGAGGATTTTGAATCCCAGGTAGGGTTCTGTGCTCTGGACTGTTTGTACTCTGTATCCACTTAGTCCCAGAAAATTCCACAATGCCACAGTCTGATCCCTGAACTGCTGCTGAGTTTCAGTTTCAGAGATGAATGCCATCTCCAGACTGGAACAAGACTCCAAAGAGGGTTCTGATGTTTCCATTCCTCCAGTTCTTTTGCCACTTGGTTTCCATATATCATGGGGGTATTTTTAAACTCCTGTGGTAGAACTGGCCAAGTCAGCCGGGCTCTTCTCACTGTGTTTGGACTGTCCCATTCAGAAGTAAATAGTTCTTGACTTTCACTACTCCAAGAGATACAGAAAAAGCCACTTTCAAATTCTACACTCTCAACCATTTTAATTTTTCACTCTAGGTTGTTAGCAAGGTACAAGGATTTGCTACGGACGGGTGTATATCTTCTACTGTCTCATGTATGGCTCTAGGATCCTGTACCAGCCACTAATCCTCTCCATTTGCCTTCTTAACTGCAAAATAAGGCTATTAAATTTGGATTCATATTCCTTCAACAGGCCTCATTTTATAAATTTTTCTTTTATAAATCTAATCTTTCTTTTCTTTTATAAATCTATCCAAGGGATAATAACCCCTTACAACTTTCTGTTCTCAAAGGGTATTGCTTCTGCCTTACTGGTCCTGCTCAGGGTTTCAATTTGTTTCTCACAGGCTCTGCTTTTCTGGGTCACTGGGGCACCTCTCCAGTCCAGACTAGCAGATTTACTGCATCCTCAAGTGATACAGATGGCAGAT
Source organism: Vidua chalybeata (assembly GCF_026979565.1). Classification (NCBI taxonomy): domain Eukaryota; kingdom Metazoa; phylum Chordata; class Aves; order Passeriformes; family Viduidae; genus Vidua; species Vidua chalybeata. The sequence continues at coordinate 110,567 of NW_026530350.1, forward strand.
GGATCACATCTGAAGATTGGAGTGCAAAAACAGAGGCTTCCACATAATTAGATTTTGGAGTAATAACCTGCATTTTGCCATTTTAATCTTGATTTTAGCATTCAGGCTTTCCAATAAATTGTCCAAGGAGAGGCTTAAGTAAATGGAGTAGATACAAAAACTGGGGAGTCACCCATTGTTTTCCTAATTTAAAATCAATGGGTTGGAAAAATGGCTGAGTTTCATGATTCCCTGTTGCACCAATGATTGTTATAGAATCATTACTCAAGTTTCCTTTTACTGTATTTAGCACAGAGCAACCAGCTCCTGTAGCCACTAAAAATCCTAACTCCTCATTGTCCCAGCTTAGCTGTGACCGGATGTTCTGCTGGGAAAGAATCCTCTGGTCCCCCGCAGTGACCATCGGTGATGGCCACGAGAGGGGAGTTTCGTGTTGTACCTGCGGACAGTCCCTTTTCAAACGCCTCTCTTTCTTACAGTGTGCACATTGATTAACAGCAAGTCTCTTTTCTTCCTTCCTCTGCTCTTCTTTGATGAGCCCTCAGGGGAAAGATGGACTGAATTGTGGAATAACTCACTTTGGGAGAGTGTCCTTTGCAACAGAGCCTTCAACTGCATCAAATGTGGCTTCACTTACAGCTGTTCCGATTGCTTCTGATAATCCGCCTGCCCTGTGGTCTCTGGAGTGTGGAAGCATCCTATGGAATTGGAATTTGCTCCGTTTTACTCAGCTGTGCAGCAGAAGCTGCTACAGGGGGGTCTCTGAAGCAGTCAGAGCCTCCACCCAGGGTGGGGATCACTGCATTTATGCACAAGAATCAACCTGGGCACAGCAGGATCTGCTCATCTCTAGGGCTGCCCCGAGTCCCCACCTGGAGAGCTCCCAAACATTTCAGTCCCACAGTTCATTTTGAAGGTGACTCATTTGTGCTCATTTTAGAGTTGGTTCATTTTGAGGGCTCTTGACTGAACTCGGTCACTTGGTTTCAAGTTGATGGCCTGTCTCAGACCAGGCTCTCCTCTGCTCTGTGTGGACAATGAGATGGGAGAGCCCTTGGGCCACCCAGGGGACCGATGACTTCAGTGCTCTGGTTGCACATGAACAGAGCTTTGTTTCACTGCTTCAGACCCTCCCTCTCCTCTTCTCCCCTGGCATTTTAAATTATCCTATTTTCACTGTCATCTGCTCTGCTCTTCTCCATGTTGAAAAGCAAATCAAAAAACCTGAAAAGGAGAACACCAGTCTTTATTGCATATATTTTTTCTCATACATCTTTTCTTAGCTGTGTATTTTGGTTTCAAAACAGAGTAACTTAATTACTTAAGTAATCAGGGATTTGAGACTTGAAAAGTGAGTTTCATCTACTCCCCTGCAGGCACCCAGGAGAATTTGTTTTCTCGAGGCTCCCTCTGTAGCCAGTGGAGACAATAGAACATTTGGAGGCTGGGTGCTCCCAACTGCCACATAAAACAAAAATTACAAATCTCTTGCTGGCACTTTTCCCTTGCTCTGCACAGGTTCATTTTGCTGCAGACAGGTGACAGCTCAGATTGTGACACTCTGTGTGGATCCATAATAAATTCCAGTCCTCATTTAGAGTACTAAAAATCCAAGTTCTACTTGGTCCCTATTCTGCCCTCCCCATTCCTTTCCTGAAGAGACAGAGAGGAAAAAGCTGTGGAAGAAAGCAGAGGGTTGCAAAAGAGATACTTGGGATTGCTTCTTTTGGAAGCAACAGTTCCTCAGGGACTCCTGGTCCAAAGGCAAATACTGAAAAGTAGAAACAAGGAAGTTCAACGCACAGATTTGGTGTAATTTCAGTGTTTAGTGTTTGTGCTGTAGATGAGAGGTGTTTGGCGCATGGGTGTGACAGATGTTTGCAGTAGGTCTGAGTGAGCTGGGAATTTCCCAGGAATGGGGGGAAATAGCCAATAGCTCCTTAGAATCCTCTGTTCTGGTGAAAGAATTCTTTGGGAGTGTTTGGAGAAGGTAGAAAGAACACAATAAAATCTCTGAGGTCTCTACCTGAAATGGGAAAGAGAACAATCAGGGTGTGAGAATTGTTTGAAGCACAATCTCTGTGCTCTATAGCAAGAGTGCAGGAAAAGAAAGCAGCAGAGAAGGAAGGATAGAAATGTTTGTCCAGACTGTGAAGTGATCCCACTTGGTTTTGCCATGTTCCTGTCTCAGCAGGATGAGCTGGAATTCAGCATGGGACCAGAAAATGAAACAGCAGTTACCGAGTTCATCCTAGAGGGTTTCCCAGAGCTTGATCCGAGACTGCAGCTATTTTTCTCTCGGGTCCTTCTGCTCATGTACCTGACAACAGTGATGGGGAATGCAACCATCATTTTCCTCGTGTGTGTGGATCACCAGCTGCAAAGCCCCATGTACTTTTTCATCAGCAACCTGGCCTTCCTGGAGATCTGCTTTACATCCTCCACAAGCATCAAATTGTTTGTCATGCTGAGCTCTGGTCAGAACACTCTCTCATGAAGGAGCTGTTTTGCCCAAAACTATTTCTATTTTGCCCTGGGCTGCACAGAGTTCATCCTGCTCGTTGTCATGTCCTTTGAGCGCTATGTTGCCATCTGCCAACCTTTGCTCCATGCTGCCATCATGAAGCCTCAGCTCTGTGTCCACCTGGTTGTTGCTGCTTGGGTCCTCAGCTTTGCCCTGCTGAGCTACCGGCTGTTCTTCCTCTCGGAGCTGTCTTTCTGTGGCTCCAAGATCCCCCATTTCCTTTGTGACAACTCCCCCTTGTTCAGACTGTCTTGTTCTGACACCAGCCTGCTTTGGAAAATAGACTCTGTCTTCTTACCGTGTGTCGTGCTGGGTTCCTTATGTTTGACTCTGGCATTTTACACCTGCATCCTTTTCTGTGTTCTGCATCTTCCAGCAGCCTCTGGGAGGAAGAAAGCTTTGACTACGTGTTCTTCCCATCTCATCACCTTCTCCATTGCCTATGGGAGCTGCATTGCTCTCTACACGTGTCCTGCAGAAGATGTTTCCTTGAGGACCAACAGAATTGTAGCTCTGCTCAACACAGTCCTGTACCCATTCTTAAATCCATTCATCTGCAGCCTTCGGAACAAATCTGTGATCCTGGCCCTGAACAAATCCATTGCCAGGGCAAGAACAAAGCTTTTCCCCTAACCATGGTGCATTTCTGGAAAGCCATCCCAAGAATCTGATGTCATCTGTTGCACACTACCAGTGCCTGTGAGTGCAGCCTCCAAACAGGGCTGCCTCAGGAGACTGATGCTCCTGCCGGCTTGTGTCAGGTTAAGAGATAAGAGACTCATCTGCACACACAGACAGGGCACCAACAATGGCAGGAGGAGAAACTCAGTTCATTCTCTGCCCTGGCTGCTCCCAGGCCCATCACTGGAGAGCCCCCAGCTCATTAAGAGCCCATCTCCAAAACAGAGAAGAGCTCAGCGGAACAGTGGCAAGTGGCAATCCAAATTACAGCTCCTGAGCAATGGACACCTTGTCCCAGCTCCTTTCCTGGGACAGCCATCAGCCCTCGTGTCCACCTTTGAAACCCCAAAGTCACTGAGAGCAGGTCACCATTTGGACTAAGGGGATTGCTGCCCTGGCGTGTAGGACATGTTTTGGGATGAAGGGGAGGAGCAGTTTTGGATAGCACAGGACTTGTGGGAAGGTGAGGGGAGGACCCCAACCAGAGCAGTCTGTCCTGTCTTCTCATTAAACTTGAATTCTCCCCCTGTGTGAGCAAATCTCTGTTCTGCCTGAGCATGGGAGCCTGGGGGTGTGAGGGCAGCAGTTGGGGGAGGGCACCAAAGAGCCCACCTGCCAACGGTGCTGGCCACGGAGTGACCGGAGGGACTGGACTTAGGGGTCTGGGGGTGTGGGGTGTGTCTGGTCTGCACCAGCACCTGGAATGGGGCTGTGGGCTCAGGGCTCAGATGCCCAAATGCCTCAGCTGTGAGACTGGAATCCAGGGGAAGCTGCTGAGCAGACGAGTGTCCGAGCACAGCTGTGCAGGGATCCGTGCACAGGTATGACTATGGAATGGGACAGACTGGACCAGGATAGTCCCGCTGGGAATGATCTGCAGTTCAGAGCAGAATGAGGGTCTGGTCCAACTGCCCACCCCTCCAGGGTCACCAAAAGTTAAAGCAGGCATTAGGGCACTGTCCAAATGCCTCTTAAACACGGACAGGCTTGGGGCATCAGCCACCTCTCCAGGGAGCCTGTTCCAGTGCTTGACCACCCTCTCACTAAAGAAACCCTTTCTCCTGTCCAGTCTAAAGCATCCCGGTACAGCTTTGAACCCTTCTCAGATGTTCCAACACTAGATATCAGGGAGAAGAGAAAGGGAAATGCAGGGCAGAGCCGGGGGCAGCGAGATGGGAGTGTGCAGCCTGCAGGGACACAGCAGCAGCTGTGGGACATGCAGGACAAGCTGTGCTGGACATGGCCAAGGGCCCTGGCAGGGCTGGCAGTGCCCAGGAGAAGCCCAGTCTGGGTGCCCCGGGGCACAGCAGGGTCTGTGCCACCGAGGGCTGTCAGGAGACACCTTGTCCTGAGGCCCTGGGGCCTCCTGGCACAGCCCCAGCCAGGCTGGCCACTGTCAGCCCCTTGTCCTGCCCTCAGCATCCCCCCCCAGCCCACATCCCAGTGGCCTCAAGGATCTGCTGGAAGGAGTCCCTGGGGAGCCTTGCTCAGGAATGGCCCTGGGGGCTCCACAATGCTCCCAGGGACTGCAGGTTTTTCAAAGGACTTTGGCTTTGGCTTTTGCCTTGGAGTCTCTGAGAGCTTTGTGCAGTCATGGCCTCCAATTATCTGCTGTAATTAGTCCCTGGAGAGGCTTTGTCAGGAACAGCACTCAGTGGGGCTCATTAATGCTTCAAGGTACTTCAGTTATTTTAAGGTACTTGGTGTTTCCCTTTAGATGCAGACTCTGTGAGAGGTTTGTGCAATCATGGCCCCAATTATCTGCTTTAAGGAGTCCCTTGAGAGCTTTGCACTGACACTCAGTGGGGCTCAGTAATGCTTTGAGATACTCAAGATTTTTAAGGTATTTTGGATTTTCCTTTCCATACTGAGAGGTTTTTTGTGCCATTTTGAGTGTCTGAGAGGTTTTTGTGCCATCCTGGCCTCCAGTTCTCTCCTCCAAGGGGTCCATCAGGAGCCTGTGTTGGGGATGGACCTCAGTGGGTCCCATTAATGCTTTGAGACACGTTGGGCTTTTCATCTGACTTGGACTCCTGGAAAGGTTTGTGCAATCTCCTCTCGGGCCCTGAGGTTCCAGGGCTCAGCTCCAAATGAGGGCTCCATGGGGCTCATTAGGATCAAGCAAGAACAGATAAGCCATGGCTCTGCCTTGATTTCCCTCTGGCCTGGTGCAGTTCATCAGTAAGTTTTCCTACTACAGTTATGGAGAATTATTTCAAAGAGCTTCTAAGAAATATTTATTCCTATTTTAAAGGGTATATTTCATTACTGTTCTCTTTCTAGCAGAGGTGATTGCAGTATTCAGTGATTCATAGTGATCCAGGGATTCTCTTAAGAAGGTCTGGCCTGCTCAGAGAAGCTGTGCCTTGAGATGCAACCCAGTGGGCACAACCTTGCTCCACATTCCCCAACCCATCTTGCCTCTCCTTCCTCATCTGGGGCCTGCCTTGCTTGGAGAACTCATTGCACACAGCCAAAGAAGGGTTTTCTTCTTCTTTTTTTAAGCAATCTAAATCTGCCAAGTTGCCCACTAAAAACAGACACCCTCCTCTAGGGTGTGCCAAGACCAAGCTGCCTCCAAGGAGGTACAATTGCAGTGACACCCGTTGGTGCCGCCAGGTGCCACGGCCACGGCCACAGGGACCCGTTCCTTAGTTTGGTGCCACGGCAACCAAGGCCTGGAGGCGTTGTGATGGTTGGTTGCCATGGAAACCTGCCCTGGGCCCCTTGCTCAGGGCTGCTGTCACTGCCCAGAGCCAGAGGGGATCCCGTGCTGGGGGCTTGTGCCACGGCCACCTGCCCTGTGCCGCGCTGGCCGCTCAGGCGCCGCGGAACCAGCAGCAAACGCCAGGGCCAAAGGCCAGGTCAGCCAGACAGAAAGGGGCCGTGCTGGGCACTGTTTCCATGGCAACCCTCACTGGCTGTGACACCTGGGTCACCTGTCCTGGCAGTTGCCATGGCAACCCGGCTCATTGGAAAGACAAGGGTGGACAAAGGTTTTAGTAGGGCCTGTCACAACAGGACAAAGGGGAGTGGTTTTAAACTAAAGGAAGGGAGGTTCAGATAAGAAGAGATAAGGAGGAAATTTTTGATGATGAGGTTGGTGATAAAGCAGTACAGGTTCCCAGGGAGGTGGTCAATGCCCCATCCCTGGAAACATTCAAGTCCAGCTGGGACAGGGCTCTGAACAACCTGATCTGCTGAAAGATGTCCCTGCTCATCGCAGGGTTTGGATGAGATGAGCACTGCAGAGCTCTTCCCATCCAAACCATTCCAGGATTGCGTGGGGAGAAGGGGATTCTCAGTGGACTTTGCTGGCTGGTACTGGTACATGATCTCCACAGTCTCTCCTATCCTACTCAATCTTCTTCACCAATGTTTGTTTCCTGCCTATTCTAAATTTCTGTTTGTGTGTCTGTGTGTGACTGCTGAGCAGGGACAAGGAGGCAATGAGGCCCCAGGCCTGCAAGGGTCACTTGTCCCCTCCTGGAGCCAGGGCCAGCAGCCACGGCCAAAGTGCTGCACAGGTTGGCTCTGTCAGGGCCTTGCAGCTGCTGCACATGCCTGTGCCCTCTGCAGCCCAGGCTGTCCTACGGTGTCCCTGCCCTGCGCCTCTGTCCCTGCCGGCTGTCCTCATCCCCCAGCTGCCCCACCTGGCTGGCCCCTTCCTTTGCTGACAGCTCTGCCTCCTGCCTGCCCCTGCCTGGCCACACAAAGCCTTGGGCTGCTCCAGGCTCCTTCTGGGGACGTGCTGCACCACAGCCCTGCCCTGGGAGGGAAATTCCTTTCTCCTGGTGTCCAGTCTGGGCCGCCCCAGCTGTACTTGGAGTCTTTATTTCCTTCTCATGCTTATGTCCTCTATGAAGAAAAGCTCCAGCCTCTCTGAAACCACCCTTCAATCCCTCCCAGGCTTCTCTTGTTCTGTCCTCAGTCTCCACACCACTGAGCCCAGAGCCTGCAGCCTCTACCTGCTGATTATGTGATGAGGCCTCCAAACCCCATCTTGGGAGATTTTTGGGTCCTCTCCAAGGTCTATGAAAACAGAAACTGTGATCAAAGTTATTTTCTCCCAGAACTTGCAGTGACAGAAGAAGAGTCAATATCTCTAAACTGAATGAAGGTTGATTTTCATTTGTTAGAAGGAGGAAATATTTTTCCATGATGAGAGTGGCAGAAAACTGCAACTGTTTTTCCAGAGAAGTGGATGCCTCATCCCAGGAATGCTCCAAGAGCAGGAGCTTTGTGCAACCTGACCCAGGGAAACCCCGTCCCCTCCCCAAGGATGGAATTCCTGTTGTGTGGGTTCTCTGATGTGCTGGGTGCCCTCACAGCGCTTCTGGCCAGAATGTCTGCTGAGGGCAGCCAGGCTGCTGCAGGGGCTGTGACCTCACAGCCATCACCATTGCAGCCCTGTCCCCTGGGCCTGGCTCTCCCCTTTCCTCTGCCCCTGCCTTGTCTCTGCTGGCATGAAGAGTTTTGTCATTAAGATCTTGTCTCCAAGGTGCTGGGGCCAATGGCTTCCCTGTCAGGCTCCTGGAGCAGAAGTGGCTTTCCAGAGCCCAGCCAGAAATGAGCCCTGAGGCAGCAGCTCTGCAGTGCTGGCCACCAGGCCGGCTTGCCAAGGGAGGCTTCTGGCCATGCCCTGCAAGCAGCTGCTGCTGCCAAGGTGCCTTTGGTGCCTCAGGCTCTCCCTGGCACAGCTCCCAGCATGGCACTCTGCCCTTGTGCCCGAGGCCTTCCCTGGGCTGGGGCTGGCCTGGGGCTTTTCCTGCAGCGGGACCTGCCCTGCTCCTGGCACAGGAAAGGCAGTTCCTGCTGGAGCAGGAGGCTCTGCCTGCACTGGGCTCAAAGAACTTCAGCAAGGCCCTGTTGACTTCAAAATTGGTTCCCAGAGCACTATATTAGAATAATTGTTATAGCTTCTGGACTGTGGAGTAAATAACTCTGGTTAAGATCCTTCTGTCTAATCATGATCAGAATCAATCAGAGCTGTATTTATATAAATATTTCTATTATTCCATCATTAATCCTGTGGGACAAATTGCATTAAGGTCCTATTCTACCTGTCCAATCTTTTACACCTTTGACAAATTGTGGGGCCGGGATTGGATCCAGTCACTCCTAGTCTCCTCTCTCTGGTCCTGCAGTGGTTTGAGGCTGCCTGGTGGCTGCTGGGTGTCATTTCTCCACCTCATGACTCAGCAGGAGTTTCTCCATAAAGAAATAAAGCTTTTGCCTGAAGCTCCCACTCTGCCCATGACGGGAACCCCTGTGATTGCCTGTGCCATCCTGGCTCTTTGGCAGCCTGGGGACTCCTGGGATGTCACCGTGGAGCCCCCGTGAGTGCCAGTGACAGATCGGTGCCTGAGCAGCCCAAGGTGCCCTGGGATGTCACCATGGAATGACTGTGACTGCCTCTGACCACACGGCTCTTGACCATCCGCAGAAACTCCTGGGAGGTCTCCATGGAGCCCCTGTCTCAGCCTGTGACATTCCAGCTCCTGAACAGCCTGGAGACTCTTGGAAAATCCCGATGGAACACCTCTGAGGGCCTGTGACAAATCTGATCCCTAGCAGGCAAACATAACAAGGACCCATTCCTATGATCAGTTTCCATGGCAACCATCACCAGCCCCTCTTGATGTGGTCAGTTTCCATGGCAACCATCATCACCCCAGGTTGCTATAGTCAGTTTCCATGGCAACCAGCATCAGGACCCGTTGCTATGTTCAGTTTCCATGGCAACCATCGCATCCCCTGCTGCTATGGTCAGTTTCCATGGACACCATCACCAGGACCCGTTGCTATGGTCAGTTTCCATGGCAACCGTCACCAGGCCCCTGTTGCTATGGTCAGTTTCCATGGCAACCATCACCAGGACCCGTTGCTGAGGTCAGTTTCCATGGCAACCATCATCACCAGCCCCTGTTTCTATGGTCAGTTTCCATGGCAACCATCACCATCCGCTGTTGCTGTGGTCAGTTTCCATGGCAACCATTATCACCAAGCCCGGTTCCTATGGTCAGTTTCCATGGCAACCATCATCAACAGCCCCTGTTGCTATCGTCAGTTTCCATGGCAACCATGGCCATCCCCTGTTTCTTTGGTCAGTTTCCATGGCAACCATCATCACCAGCCCCTGTTGCTACGGTCAGTTTTCATGGCAACCATCATCACATGCCCTGTTGCTATGGTCAGTTTCCATGGCAACCATCACCAGGACCCATTGCCATGCTCAGTTTCCATTAACAACCACCATGACACCATGTTGCTGCGCTCAGTTTCCATGGCAACCATCACATCCCCTGTTGCTATGGTCAGTTTCCATGGCAACCATCACCAACCCCTGTTGCTATGGTCAGTTTCCATGGCAACCATCACCAGTCCCTGTTGCTATCGGCAGTTTCCATGGAAACCATCACCAGCCTCTGTTCTTATGTTCAGTTTCCATGGCAACCATCATCTCCAGCCCCTGTTGCTATTGTCAGTTTCCATGGCAACCATCATCATCAACACCTGTTGCTGTGGTCAGTTTCCATGGCAACCATCACCAGGACCCGTTGCTATGGTCAGTTTCCATGGCAACCATCATGACAGCATGATGCTGCGCTCAGTTTCCATGGCAACCATCACCAGGACTCCTTGCTAGGGTCAGTCTCCATGGAAGCATCACCAGGTCCCGTTCCTGTGGTCAGTATCCATGGCAACCATCATGACCAAGCCCTGTTGCTATGGTCAGTTTCCATGGCAACCATCATCGCCAGCCCCAGTTGCTATGGTCAGTTTCCATGGCAACCATCATCACCAGTCCCTGTTCCTATGGTCACTTTCCATGGCAACCATCATCACCAGCCCCTGTAGCTATGGTCATTTTCCATGGAAACCATCATCACCAACCCCTGTTGCTGTGCTCAGTTTCCATGGCAGCCATCACTGTCCCAGCTGCTATGGTCAGTTTCCATGGCCACCATCATCACCAGCCCCTGTTCCTATAGTCAGTTTCCATGGCAACCATCACCAGGACCCGTTCTGTGGTCAGTTTCCATGGCAACCATCACATCCCCTGTTGCTATGGTCAGTTTCCATGGCAACCATCACGAGCCCCGGTTGCTATGGTCAGTTTCCATGGCAACCATCACCATCCCCAGTTGCTATGGTCAGTCTCCATGGCAACCATCATCAACAATCCCTGTTGCTATGGTCAGTTTCCGTGACAACCATCATCACCACCCCCTGTTGCTATGGTCAGTTTCCATGGCAACCATCATCACCAGCCCCATTTCCTATAGTCAGTTTCCATGGCAACCATCACCAGCCCCTCTTGATGTGGTCAGTTTCCATGGCAACCATCACCAGGACCCGTTGCTGTGGTCAGTTTCCATGGCAACCATCACTGTCCCAGTTGCTGTGGTCAGTTTCCATTGTAACCATCACCACCAGCCCCTGTTCCTATAGTCAGTTTCCATGGCAACCATCACCAGGACCCGTTCTGTGGTCAGTTTCCATGGCAACCATCATCACCAGCCCCTGTTCCTATAGTCAGTTTCCATGGCAACCATCACCAGGACCCGTTCTGTGGTCAGTTTCCATGGCAACCATCATCACCAGCCCCTGTTTCTATGGTCAGTTTCCATGGCGACCATCACATCCCCTGTTGCTATGGTCAGTTTCCATGGCAACCATCACCAGCCCCTGTTGCTATGGTCAGTTTTCATGGCAACCATCACCAGCCCCTATTGCTATGGTCAGTTTCCATGGCAACCATCCCCGTCCCTGTTGCTATGGTCAGTTTCCATGGCAACCATCACCAGCCCCTGTTGCTATGGTCAGTTTCCATGGCAACCATCATCACCAGCCCCTGTTCCTATGGCCAGTTTCCATGGCAACCATCATCACCAGCCCCTGTTGCTATGGTCAGTTTCCTTGGCAACCATCATCACCAGCCCCTGTTGCTATTGTCATTTTCCATGGCAACCATCACCAGGAGCCATTGATGTGGTCAGTTTCGATGGCAACCATCACATCCCCTGTTGCTATGGTCAGTTTCCATGGCAACCATCCCCATCCCCTGTTGCTATGGTCAGTCCCTGGGCAGCTCCATGGAGACCCCATGCCAGGGGTGGTTGCCATGGACACCAGCTCAGGCCTGGAGCCAGAGCCCGTTGCCATGGCAGCCATTGGCAGTCCCATCCCCAGGGTCATGGGATCCCAGAGCCACAGAATTGGCTGAGCTGGGAGGGACCCATCAGGATCCTCGAGTCCAACTGCTGGCCCTGCACAGGACACCCCAACAATGCCAGCCTGGGCCTGGCAGCGCTGTCCAAACGCTGCTGGAGCTCAGAGAGCCCTGGAGCTGTGACCCTTCCCTGGGCAGCCTGGGCAGTGCCCCAGCAGCCTCTGGGCAAAAACCTTTTCCTGAGATCCAACCCGAGCCTGCCCCGACTCAGCTGCAGCCGCTCCCTCCACTCCTGTCCCTGGGCACCAGAGTGAAGAGGTTCCCACATCCCCAGCCAGGGACCCTCTCCCAAGGCTGTTGCCGTGGCCACCAAGGCTGGCACCAGCTGGGATGCTCAGTTTCCACGGGCCGGGGTTCAGGAATGGGATTCCCCAATTTCCTGCTCCCACTAAAACTGCGCTGCCGCTCGCTGCCCTCCCGCCTCCCATGGAAAGCACAAAAGGCAAAGATCCCGGGCTGGGATAAGAACAATTTACTGGGAATATCAACGAGACAAGGAACAGACAGGAACAGAAACAATATTGATAACAGAAGGGATAAGAAAAACTATTTACAGGGAAAACTACATCACCACCAACCGTCCCGTCCCAGCCACGTATTTCCTCCTGCCTGGAAAGGACACCCTTCTCCTCAGGGACAGAGAGAGAGAGTCCCTTTCCTGCCCCTGGCAATGACCTGAGGTGGGAGTGAATGTCATGACAGGGCCATGGCCAGACCCTCATGTTCTTCACTCCCACATAATGCCATTGGCAGGGGCAGGAGAAGGTACAGGTGTCTTCCCAGCATAGATCAAAGGGAACATGGGTCACCAGGGCTCTTCCCAGTGTGGGTTCTCCAGTGGGGGATGAAGCTGGAGCGGTGCATGAAGCTCTTCCTGGAGTTGGGGCATTTGCAGGGCTTCCCTTACCGGTGACTCCACTGCTTTCTGGTCAAGTTAAAGCTCTGGGGGAAGTTCTTCCCACACTAGGGACACTCGCAGGGCCTCTCCCCGGTGTGGATGCGCCGGTGCCTGACAAGTGTGGAGTTGTGCTTGAAGCCCTTCCGGCAGTCAGGGCAGCGGAAGGGCCTCTCCTCGGTGGGAATCCGCTCATGCAGGAGGAGATTGGAGCTGGTCTGAAACCTCTTCCCACATGTGGGGCACTCGTAAGGCCTCTCCCCAGTGTGGATGCGCCTGTGCCTGACGAGGTGGGAGTTGCGCTTAAAGCTCTTCCCGCAGTCAGGGCAGTGGAATGGCCTCTCCTCTGTGTGACTCCGCTGGTGGCAGAGGAGATCTGAGCTGGTGTGAAACCTCTTCTGACACTCAGGACACTCGTAGGGTCTCTCCCCAGTATGGATGCATTGGTGGATGATGAGGTTGGATCTGCAGCTGAAGCCCTTCCCATACTCCCCACACTCGTAGGGCCATTCCCCGGTGTGGATCACCTGGTGGCAGATCAGGTGGGAGCTCTGCCTGAAGCTCTTCCCACACTCCAGGCACTTGTAGGGCTTCTCCCCATCATGAAGCTGCTCACGGACCACCAGCTCCGAGCTCTGACTGAAGCTCTGCCCACCTTCCTGGCACAGGGTGGGTCTTTCCTCCTCACAGCACCCTGGGCTGGGTTTGCAGCCTCTCCTCCTGTGGAATCTCTGGGGCTTTTCCTTGCCATTGGATTCCTGCACCATGGAGCCACTCAAAACAGCCTCTGCCACAAGGTTCTGCCGTGGGGATTTGTCCTCCCTGATCTCCATCCTCAGCTCCTGGTCTGGGGGAGGAAGGACAAGGAGAGGATGTGATTTGCCTCCGTGCCAGACGAAGGGGAAGGAGATCCCCCCAGTGCATTCCCGGCAGGACGGCGTCGGCAGCGGGGCTGTCCTGCAGCTGGGGCCGTGCTGGGCTGGGAGATGGAGCAGGAGAGAGGAGAAAGGGGCACTGACTTCCTCCTCACGTGCCTGGTTGTCCCCGGGCACCTTTCTCTTCCTCGCAACCTTCTCCTCCATCCAGACAAGGTTTGAGGATGGGAAATTCTGTTTTGGGAGGAAAACAAGGGATAAGCACATTGAGTTTTGTACTGGTTTGAGGGCAAACCAGGGGGAGAGGCTAAGCCAGAATTAAAATTTAATAGGAAATTATAATCAAAGCAATGATACAGAAACCCTGGCTTACACGGACAGAGTCAGGATATAACCTGACACACCATTGGTCAGGGTGGTGGTAGCCATCTGATGAAATGGTGGCTGCAGTCCTGTTGGAGTGATGAACGTGATTCTGTCAAAGCAGGGATCCTGTAGAAGGGTCTGGTCTTCCTCTGAAGGTCCAGTGGTGGTTATGGAGCTCTTGTCCTCTGGGAATCCAGTAGGCAAGGTACTCCTGGTGTTGCAAAGGTGAGATTATATCCAGGTAGGAATGCTTGGTTCCTCCCCCTGGGCGGAGCATCCCACAATGGGATGATGTAATTTTATCAGTCCTGCAGTGACACTCAATGGCCCATTAACAGAAGATGGCCCCTGGAGGGCGTTATCAGGGCTGACTCATGGAAGAGATAAAGAACACTGCCCCACCTGTTTATAGCAGTTCATGAAGATGGTGACTGAAAACATACTTTTGGTTACATCTTACATTGTCACCTGAAACAGTGAGGCAATCCCTGCTCGGGGTGGGGGGTGAACACCACCCCCCTTACCCAAACTGGCTCTGGTGTAAAAGTCCCACCCCAGGAAGGCCACACACACAGGGGACAATGTCACACTTGCCCTGCCCCAGGAGAAGTCTCTGTCCCTGTCACTCCCTTGCTCTCCCCCCATTTCTCCTTCTTTCCATCTCTCTCGCGACCTCATATTTACTGTTCAATAAAATCCACTTTGGATTTGGTCTCCTTAGCACCTTAATTGGGGCAGAGGCATCTCTCTAACAATTTTATTAACCAGATTGTTGTGGGTATTCTCAGCTCAGTCAGAGAGAAAGAGAAAGGTTTTCTAACCAGGCGACAGCCTGGAAAGCAGGTGGGAAAGAATGTAAATAATTCTCTAATCTACCTTGTTATTCACATTGGTTATAGATATGTTCTGCCTCTGTGCGTCATTCACTGCACACCAATGCTGTGAAGTGTTTTTACTCTAAGACCAATGAAATTAGTCTTCTCAATGTTCTCTATATATAGAGGGGTGCATTTGAAATAAAGGAGAGAGTTCATTTTCTTTGCCTTCTGATCTGGAGTTCTCTGTTCCCGTCCTGCTCAACGGTGTCAGATTGTGATATTATTTTGGCACAGTGAGTTCAGGGCACTGTTCTCTGACACCAAGTGCCTTTGACAACAGCATGGTTCCCTCCTCTGAGGAGGTTCTGGCTCTTTCTGGAGGAACTCTTGGAAACTTGGACGCAGCTTCCTCTGAGCGACTTATGGGAGAACTTATGAGGAAAATGGCTGTTATGGCTGGCCAGTGTAAAGAAAATATTTTGTTGTCCTTCCTTGAAAAGTTTGTTCAAATCACTGGAGGAAAGGGAGCAAATGATATCAGCAAGACTGGCAAGGAGCATTCACCACAAGGTGAGGAAAACAAGGCTACTCAAGTCCTACAAGAAGCCCAGCTCAAGTAGCTAAATTCCCAAATGACTCCCAAATTCACAGGCTCGGGGGCTTTGCCAAATGTGAGAATCATTATTTTCTTTGTCCCTGTCACCTTTTTGACAGATACACTGAGCTTTCCCTTCATTTTAATAATCTGTATTGGGCCGAATTTCCACTTTTCTTTTATCAGAACCTGTCAGCAGCTGAGCTGGAGCTGTGCAGGAACCGATGAAATTTGGAATTGCCACAGAATTGCTTCTGTTGTCGCTTTGTTCATGTTTGGGATTTGTCTGCGTTTCCATCACAAGTGACTTGTGGGAAGAGCAAATATTTCTCGAGGCACTTTATGTAGCCTTAAGTTTGATTTCTGCCGAGTTTATTTTGTCCAGTGCCCAGGGGATGCTCAAGGGGTCTTTGTGCCTCTTGCCCTGGGTGATGCTTGGGAGGGGTTTGGGGGGGTTGTCCCTGCCCCTGTCACCCCAGGCCATTCCCTAGGCAGTATCCCTGTCCCTCTCACCCCAGGGCATTCCTGAGGAGGTCTCCCTGTCCCTGTCACCCCAGGCCATTCCAGAGGAGGTCTCCCTGTCCCTGTCACCCCAGGCCATTCCCCAGGGTGTCTCCATCATTCTCACCCCAGGGAATGCCTGGCGGTTCTCTCTCCCTCTCACCCCTGTGCCAGGGGGTGCTCCAGGGATTCTCTGTCCCTCTCAGCCCAGGGAATGCTCGGGGGTCTCTGTCCCCTCACCCTGGGGGATACTCGGGGTCTCTCCATCCCTCTGGCCTCAGGGAATGCTTGTGCAGGGCTGGGGCCAGGGGCTCTGTGTCCCTCTTGCGGCTGAGGGTGCTCGGGGCTGGGGGGGCTCTCCGACCTTCTCATCCCTGAGGAGGCCAGGGGGGTCTCTGCCCCTCTCAGCCCTGGTGTGACCCTGCCCAAACATCATCAGGGTCAGAGGGACAGAGACACCCCCAAACCCACAGAAGGGCTGAACCTGGGATTTGATTTGGGATGAGGATTTAGGAAGGGGCTGGAATTGGGGCAGGGGTTGGAGTTGGGGCTGAGATTTGGATTAGAGCTGGGATTGGGGCTAAGGCTAAACATGGGATTGGCTTTAGGGCTGGGGTTGGGATTGGGTCTGAGGCTAGGTGAGTCTGGCACTGGGATGAGATTAAATACAGAACTGTGAGTGTGTCTAAACGTGGAGTGAGATTGA
Organism: Vidua chalybeata; assembly: GCF_026979565.1. Taxonomy (NCBI): domain Eukaryota; kingdom Metazoa; phylum Chordata; class Aves; order Passeriformes; family Viduidae; genus Vidua; species Vidua chalybeata. The sequence continues at coordinate 126,764 of NW_026530350.1, forward strand.
GACCAGGATCAGGGTCAGGTTTGGGACTGAGCACACGCAGAGTGGGACAGGGGGGATGTCACTGCAGGATGTCCCTGGCATCGTCCCAGTCCTCATCAGGCACCTCCAAACATGGGGGGCAGCTGGCTGCTCCGAGATCCAGGTACTTCCACGCTGCCCCTCAATACCAGGTGAGCATTCCCTGAGGGCAGCCCTGAATGTGACCCTTGGGGCTCTGGGATCAGCCCTCACATCCCTGTGGGAGCAGCTGCAGACATGATGAGAGATTTCCCCCCGCCTCATTCCTGTGGAAGGGTGAAGCCCAGCTGTCCTTTCCTTCTGGTGCCCTCTACTCTCCTCAGCTGAGGATGTCAAACTCCCCAGGAGCAGGAAAGTCCCCATTCCCTGTTTCCTTGTGGCTGCAGCCTGGAACATCCACTCAGAACGAAGAACTTTCTGACAGCCCTGCTGAATGACACCGGGAGGAGGTCTGTGAGAAAGGGAGGAAAAAGTGTTTTGATAGGAAATAAAGTTACAATATTATTTCTTTTGTCCCATTCCTTTTCAGTCAGTTGCAGTTCTGTTTTCAGAGTGCCACCTTCTCAGCTGATAGTGTTTGTGTCCTCCTTTCTCTCCTGCCTCTCTTTGCCTGCTCTGTTTCTCTCTCAGTGTCTCCCTTGACCCAGGGCAGCTCCCACCAAAGACCCTGCCCTGATTTAATTCCCAATCCAGGAGCTACAGCAACCATGGGTGAAGTTACAAAGGCTGGCAGTGAAATGTCACTGTAGGATCTCGCTGCACTTGGCTTTTGGCTCTTCCATAAGAGCTTTGCCTTCAAGAGCAGGAACACCTTTTCCTGGCTGGGAACTGGAATTCCAGCCCCTGGGAGCATGTGCCATGGATGCCAGATGGGCATTCCTGAGGCTCCCAGGGTGCTGCTCCTGCCGTGCCTCCCAAGGAGCCGTGCAGGGCCGGGGACAAGGTGCAGCAGCTGTGTGAGCTCCCAGAGCATGCAGCAAAGGTGGATTTGCCGGGCATTTCCCAGCACATTCCCAGCTGGAAGCAGAGGGAAGAAGGAAAGGGAAGCGAGTCCCTGACAGAATCCTAGAACTATTGGGGTAGGAAAGGACCCTGCCCGTGGGTTACGATCCCATGAGGGAGTGTCATGATCCTCTTGCATGAGCAGGGTGTCGTGATGGCTCATTTACCAATCCCAAAAGTGCAAAAAAGGCAAACAGCATCAGAGGGCCATCAGTTTAATCACAACAAATGCACCTTTATTATAGAGTGCAAAAAACAAATGCAATAGAGGGGACAGAAAGGAAATAAAGGATAGAAAGAAAAGGAGGGGAAAGGGGACTATAGGTAGCAAAGCAGACAAAATCCTCACTGGTCTGAACAATGGAGATCTGTCTTGTCGCATTGGGGAGAACCTGAAAATCTTGGTTATCTCAGGGGTCTTCCCCTGAGAATGGGGGGAACGGGCAAAAGTCTATTGAAATCGTTGAGGGGGAACAGGTACAATGAAGAATAAGTCCACTGAAGCCACTGAGGGGGAACAGGTCATGTTATCAGCTGTGAGCGAGAGCCGTTGTCTTCTTGGTCCATCAACCACACCTGGGCAAACATCTCCCATTGATCAGGCCAGCCCTCCTCCCTGTGGTAGGGGTCTCAGTCTCAGTCCTTGGGAGGGGCTTCAATCTCTGTCCGTCACAGTGGTCATGAGGCAGATTGTGGCAAGCACATTTCTCTCTCTCTCTCAGGATTTTTTATTGAGGTGCACAGAGAGAAATGAAAGAGAAAAACAAGGAGCAGAAATAGAAATTCTTTTCTCTTTCATTTCTCTCTGTACACCTACATAAAAAAATCCTGAGAGAGAAATGTGCTTGCCACATATCACCGTTTTAGTATAAATTAAAAAAAATAAAATAAAAAAACTGCATCTGCAATTCTTCTGCAGGGCCCTGCAAAAGAGAGCAAACACATCTCCAGAGGTCCCCTTATCAATTTGCTAGTTATCAATCAAAAGCCAAATCAAATGCTGATGTGGAATGTTCAAAGAGATACTTTACCTGCAAACCATCTATCAAATCTCTAAAACAAAACTTACAACATAAAAACCCAAACAACAATTAAAAGAATGCTCAAATTTCAAAGTCCAAACAGCTGATTCTCAGGAGAAGGTGTCCATTGATTGGAAATGTTGATCTTGACATCCTCAAAAGTCCTTCTCAATGCTGAAACAGAGAACTGCTGAATCCTGAAACAAAACAACTGAAGAAAGTCCAAACAACAATTAAAAACCCATAATCAAACACCAAATGTGACATCATATAATTATCTAATACTAAAACACTGAATGGCATCCCAGAGACTGCAACAACCAACTCTGGGCTGATCGTCAACCATGCAAACATACCTTTCTTGTGCAAAAAACCATCACCAAATTAAAAACACCTGAAAAAATATCTGAAATGCCATGGCCAAAACTCTTAAATCAACCATTTTTTTCTTGGTTTTTTTTTTTTGTCTTTCCAACCACCTCTATTTAATTAATCTTAAATCTAATTTTTTTTTTTTTTTTTTTAATCTCGGAATCAGAATGCCCAGCAAGTAGCAGGCTTTGAGACCCTGCGCAGCTGGCGGCCCCGGTCCATGCGGGCGGAGCCAAGATCCCCAACCCGGCCGTGGGGGCACACGGGGCCCTCCGGCCGTGGGGCTGGACCAATCGGTCCCAGCCCGACCGGCGGGGCGGGATCTTCATCTTCACAGCCCGGCCCCACCACGCGGCCAGTGTCACGGCAAGTCTTCCAGCATCGTGTTCATCCCGCACCGCGCCTGGCCGTGGCCGCAGCCACAGCCTCTCAGGACGCGTTTGCCCCCGCCCCTCAAACGAGGGCATGACACAAGAACTGCCCCAGGGCTCAGCAGAGAAGGTGTTTTCCCCAGAGAAGTGTTGATTCTCAGGACCTGCGGCACGGTTGGGCCGGCACGCAGCTCTCTGACCCCTGGCCGCAGCACCCCCACGCTCTCCGGGCACAAGACCAGCGGCTGCATTCCCAGAACTCATCCCCCCTGCCCCCCAAACGTGAGCGGGAGGGGCGAGGGGCCTCGAGCTCCGGCGAGAATCCCCCACCCAAGCAAGAATTGGACCAAGAAAAACACTGTTCCCCAGAAAGGCACTAAACTTCATCACTTTCACTTTCGCGGCAGCTGCAAGGAGCTGCCGAGGAGCGGCAGCAGCAGAGAACAGGCTGGGAGGGGACCCCGGGCTGATTGGAGTCGGCGGGGTCCGCTCCAACGCGGCCCCGGGCTGCTGCTGCTCGCTGCTGTTGCTGTTGGCAGCGCCTGGCGACCCGGCGAAAGCCGCGGGAGGCGGCGGGGCAGCCGGGACCAGCGGGGCCGGCGCGGGGGCCGCTGCGGGCGGCGTCTCCGCCCCTGCCGAGGTGGCTTCAGGCCGGCTCTCAGCGGCGGGTGTGTCTCCCAGCTCCGAATGGGCAGGAGGAGGAGGAGGAGGAGGCACGGCTGCAGGCGGGGAAACCGGCGGGCGGAGCGGCGTCTCCGCCTCCGCCGGGAGCGGCCCCGCACCCTCCGAAGGGGCGTGGAGGCGGGGCTCGCACGCTGCAGGAGGAGGAGGAGGAGGAGGAGGAGGAGGCGGCTCCCTCTGCGCAGAAGCAGAAGAAAACTTCTGAGCCACGGACAAAGGCTCTGTCCCCGCCTTTTTGCGGGGGGGGCACCTGCAGCAAAGACTGGATTATTGGAAAAGGGGTCCATTTCTGGACTGTTGGAAGAAGCTCTAATTAAACTCTCATGGCCTGGGGTGACAGGGACAGGGGCACCCCTTGGGGTGGCCATTGGGGTAATTTGTGGTGCTGGGAGGGGGTTTGGGTTGGGGATTAGGGTGACTGGGAGTCATTGGGATCATACTGGGAGGGATTGGAACCACGGCAATGGCCTGGGCTGGGTGATGTGGGGCCTCAGGGAGCGCAGGGAGCACTGTGACCCTGCGGGGCCCGATGGAACCAAGGGGACATTGTGACACTTGGGGGCCCAGCCTGGCCGTGGAGTGTTTTGGGAGCCCTGGGGTGCCCAGGGCAGCAGAGCAGAGCCCCTGGCTCAGGGGCAGCAGCTCCCCGGGACACCCTGGGTGGGCGGGTGGCAGGGGATGCCCGGGGAGAAGAAGAAGCCAAGGCCCAGCGCCCCAAGGGCGGCACCGGCTGAGGGACGGGGCAGGAGGGAGAGGCCGCTGCTGGGACTGTGCTGGGGCTGCCCAGCAATGAGCCAAGGTTGTGTGACATGACAGTGGCTGTGTGACATCACAGGGGGCTGTGTGACATCACAGGGGAACATGTGACATAGTAGAGTTGGCTTTGTCACATCACAGGGGGCTGTGTGACATCACAGAACTGGCTGTGGGACATCCCAGACTGGCCAGTGACATCACAGGGGCGGTGTGACATCATGGAGTGGCCGTGTGACATCACAGGGACTGTGTGACATCAGAGGAGGATGTGCAGCATCACAGGAGGCTGTGTGAAATCACAGGGGGCTGTGTGACATCACAGCAGCTGTATGAGGTCACTGGGGAGGTCAGTCTACCCTGACCCCTCCTCACAGTTTTATTGTTTGGAGCTCCTGAGAATCTCTTGTTGGTATTTCTCCAGTGAGTCCAACTCCGAGGACACAAATAATTGTAATTCCTTTCAAATGTCTCCTTGAAAGAGTTTTTTAGTGGATGGGGGTCAGGGCTTGTGTGTCCTGCTTGGCACAGCCCAGGCAGAATTTCACAGCCCCATTCCACGCTCCATTTCCCAGCTGGAGCCGCTGGTGCCTCTGAGTTCTGCTGCCCCAGCCCCAGGGACGCTCTCCTTGTCTGCCCATTCCCCCACGGTCTCTGGGCAGGGATGGCTTCAGTGGGGGCTGCTGACATCCTCAGCACCTTGGAGGCTGCTGCTGAATTTTACTGCTCCAGAGGCTTCTTCAGCCTTCACCTCTTCAGTTCAGGAATTCAGTACCTCAGGGCTCATTAACATTCAGGTTAACTCATTAACCTCAACAAGCCAAGCCACTGGGAGTAATTTAAGTTTCTAAGTCTTTTGTGGTTGATTAGACAGATTTAGAAGCCTATTCAAAGTGAGCACATTATATTTAAAAGGACAGTGAGAAAAGATTTCTTAGGTCTTGTTTATTTTTTTTCCTGTTAATTCATTGATATGTGCAATCTCCAATTGACACTGAATCCAAGTACCTCCTCATGCAGTTTGAATAGATATGAAAATCAAGACCCTTTATGGCTGACAATCAATCAGACTCTGTCCCTACCCCTACCCTGCCATTCCCCCCATCCAAGCCCTGGCACTCAGAGCAGCCTTGTGCAAATCTGAGCTCCCTCCAGCCCAGGCTGCACCTGCAGCTTTCAGCTCCTTGGCTCCAACTCCCACCTGCTTTCCCTGGACAAGGAGCTGCCCGAGACACAGAGGGATGTTCATTTATTGCCAGCCAACAAAGCCATGGGAAGGCACAGCTCCATCAAATGCAAAAGACATTCCTCTGCTGGCTATTAAATCCACTGTGCACAGCAGACAGTCTCAGAGCAATGGAAAACACCTTCTGTGCCCAGCACAGATCCCAAGGTGCCCCCAAACCCTCCCTGCCCCAGTTCTGCCCAGATTTGCTCTTTGCACACACGAGTCACAGGCTGAAGGCAGGAGCTCCCTCCATGGCCAGAGGGAGGAAAAGAGGGAAAGTGGATGAAGAGCTCTCCTGTGCAGAGCCAAGGTCCAAGTGCCCCTGCAGTGGGAACCACAACTCATCAGGTTGTGTCCTTTGGGCTCAGGGCCTGGTGACACTCAGAGGCACAGAAAGGTTTCTTGCCAACAAACACAGGTTGAACATTTGAACAGTTTAATAACCATCACAGCTCTTCTCTCAGCTCTCTGGGATGTCCCAGCAGCATCTGACATGTCCCCCATCCCCAAGGGATTTCTGTACAGGAACAGTTTTAGACAAAGACATAAGAAAAGGTAATTCTGTAATAGATATAAACACAATGAGGATGTTGTCTAATGTGATATTTATTTGAACTTCAGAAAGATCGGACAACTCCCTGAAGCTCAAAGCATGAAACCAGTCAGTGGAGAGGCACTTGAATGACCAGAAAGCATCTGGAGGAGGAAATCTGGGAGCAGCAGGAAGTACATAGATCCAGCTGGTCTAGTGAAGAGACGGCCTTAGACATGGCCATTTAAACAGGAGAGCGGGAAACACCTGAAGGAAGAGGGAGAGGAAATAATAAACAGAATATTGGCGACACAATTAGAAGGCAAGATCAGTATTTTTCCTCTTGCCATTAGTACACCTCCAGGAAATTCCTGTTCCTGATGGGAAAACTTTGCCATTTCTTAAAAGTACTCAAGTGACACAGATAATAAAAATATGCTTGTATATTATGAAATGTACAGGTACTAACACCTGTGCCCCTTTCCAGGCAGTCATCAGTTGTGTGCCCATGAAAAGGCAGTGCCACTTGTGCCCTGAGGTGCCCAGCTGGGATTGGATCTCTCAGAGAAGAGCTGAGGGAGAGCAGAGCACCTTGCCAGCTGCAGGTCCCTGCCAGCCCCGCAGGGCTCCTGTGCCATCAACATCTGCTCTGCTCCAGTCTGAAACAGGGCCAGCACGGTGCCAGGATCCTCAGAGAGCTGAGGTGTGTGCTGGAATTCAATGCCATCCCCATGGCGCAGCAGCCCTGCATTTCCCTGCTCCAGCCTTGGTCTCCAGCACAGCCATGGAGGCTCTTTGGGCTCCTGAGTGTTCCTGCAGCCCCCAAGGGCAGCTGAGCTCTGCCTTTGGCACAGTCAGCCCTGGCCAGCGCAGGCCACGCTCAGCAATTCCTTGTCTGTGCCCGGCCTTGCTGCCAGCCCCGGCAGCGGCTGCGTGGCCCCTTGGTGGCCCTGTGCTGGCCCAGCCATGGTGCCACAGCCCCTGTGCAGGCCCAGCCCAGGACAGGAGCATTGCGGCTGGGAACGGCCCCTGTGCCGTGGTGCCCACGGCAGCCTTGGGGCTCTGTGCCCCATGGCCTCCCTGCTGGGCAGCCTCTGCCAGCTCCTGCCCAGCCCGTGGCACCTGTGGGGCTGCACAGACAGCCCTGCCCCGGGCTCTGCCGGCCTCTGGGCCAGCAGAGAGGCCGGCCAGGGCTGGCCATGGCCGGGAACAGGCCCTGAGCCCCGCAGGAGGATGGAGCTGGGCCACAGCCAAACTCAGCCCAGGCCAGAGCTGGGCTCAGCAGCCAGGGCTGCCAAGGGCTGGGGACAGAGGCTGGCGCTGACAAATGTCCTGGGCCCCCTCCCTGCTGTGTCCCTGCCCCCAAGGGCACAGAGCAGCCTCCTCTCTCGGGCACTTGCCTGTTTTCAATGCCTTGCACAGGCGCTGGCCCTGCCCCACAAGGCCTGGGCTGAGTCCTGCCCCTGCACGCTCAGCCAGGCTGAGATGGACACTGATGGTTTCTGGGCCAGGCTCTCGGAGCCCAGCCCAGCTCCCTGCAAGCTCTGCCAGCTGCCCTGAGCTCTGTGCAGCACCAAGGGCCTCTCCCCAGCACAGCCCAGCCGGCTCTGGCCCCACAGCTCTGCTCAGGCCAGGCTGCTCTGGCCACTGGCCCCACGGCCTCAGCCCCTGGCAAGGGCACAGCAGCAGCTGCAGCTCAGCCAGGACTCAGCCCCACCATGGGGGAAGGGGCTTGGCCAAGGGAAAGGAGGCTCCTTGGGTGCCCTGCTCCCCTTGGGCTCAGGTGCTGAGAGCTCTGCAGCCCCTGCTGCCATCCCATCTGCCCAGGCCAGCACAAGAGCCCCGGCCTTGGGGCCCTCCAGAGCTGCTCCTGCTCCAGGCCCAGGGCCCATCCCAGAGCTGGGGCAGCCACAAAGCTGTGCCCATTTCTGTTCATTCCTGCTCTGATGGCAATAGTACAAAAATTTTTAAAAGTTGTGGAATATTCATTTATTTCACCTAAATAAAATGTGAGACTCCCTGCCTACACAATGTTTCTGGGTCACACAAACACACAAAAGAAGGAGGGATAATTGAGATTAAGAGTGTAAATAATAGCATTTCTTTTAATATAACAGAATCAAAAGCAGAAAAAAAAATTAAAATATACATAAGGGCAGATTTGGCCTCTGATGACATACACTGAAAGTTGCTGTCAGAGGAAAGCAGGCATTCTGTGGCTTCTTCTGGTGGGTTACCTCCACTGGAGTCCACGTGCCTACCAAGCCGTGCTAGCACTCCCCTCTTTGGCTGGGCAGGGGAGAGAAAATAATATGGGAAAGAAATTGTAGATTGAGGTAAGGCAGTTTTCTGTAGCAAAAGAGGAAGTTTTTAGATGCACCAGCAATGAGAAAAAACCCAATAATTTTATTCTCTCCTTCCCGTCAGCAAGTGATGTTCAGCCACTTCCCAGGAAGCAGGACTTCAGCAGGCAGAGTGGTTGATCAGGAAGGCAAACACTGTAGATAGGAAATGCCCCCTATTCCTCCTCCTTCCTTAGCTTTTACACCAGAACTAATGCCATACAGCCTGGAATATCCGTTTGGTTAATTTGGGTCGCTGGCCTGGTGTCCCTTGCCAGGATCTGACCCACTCGCAGCCCCTTGATGGAGGGAGAATGCTGAGACACAGCAGGAGCCAAACCAGGGGTGTGTTTCCGGCTCCTTTCTGGCTCCCAATGCAAAGCACTGTGAGGGCTGTTATGGGACAGTGAAAAGTCTGAAAAGCATCCAGTCACAGCTTTCCTGAGAGATTTCTTGAGCTCCTGGTTCCTCAGGCTGTAGATGAGGGGGTTCAGGGCTGGAGGCACCACCAACTACAGAACTGACACCGCCAGATCCAGGGATGGGGAGGAGATGGAGGGGCGCTTCAGGTAGGCAAATGTGTCAGTGCTGATAAACAGGGAGACGACGGCCAGGTGAGGGAGGCAGGTGGAAAAGGCTTTGTGCCGCCCCTGCTCAGAGGGGATCCTCAGCACAGCCCTGAAGATCTGCACATAAAAGAAAACCATGAACGCCAAACAGCCAAAGCCAAAAAAGAAAGTGACTACAAGAAGCCCAAATTCCCTTAAGCTAGAGTGTGAGCAGGAGAGCTTGAGGATGTGTGGGATTTCACAGAAGAACTGGCCCAGGGCATTGTCCTGGCACAGAGGTAGGGAAAATGTATTGGCTGTGTGCAGCAGAGCATTGAGAAAGGCACTGGCCCAGGCAGCTGCTGCCATGTGGGCACAAGCTCTGCTGCCCAGGAGGGTCCCATAGTGCAGGGGTTTGCAGATGGACACGTAGCGGTCGTAGCACATGATGGTGAGAAATGCAAATTCTGATGCAATGAAAAAGGCAAAGAAAAATACCTGTGCAGCACATGCTGAGTAGGAGATGGTGCTGGTGTCCCAGAGGGAATTGTGCATTGCTTTGGGGACAGTGGTGCAGATGGAGCCCAGGTGGCTGAGGGCCAGGTTGAGCAGGAAGAAGAACATGGGCGTGTGCAGGTGGTGGCCGCAGGCTCCGGCGCTGATGATGAGGCCGTTGCCCAGGAGGGCAGCCAGGGAGATGCCCAGCAAGAGGCAGAAGTGCAGGAGCTGCAGCTGCCGCGTGTCTGCCAGTGCCAGCAGGAGGAAGTGGCTGATGGAGCTGCTGTTGGACATTTGCTGTGTCTTGGCATGGATATCTGCAGAAAAAGTAATATGGAATAGTTCAGTTTGTGGAATATTTGAAATATCCCAGCACAGCTTGGGGCCCTGTTCCCAGGGCTGGGCCCTGCCAGTTCTGCCAGAGCCCAGCCCAGCCCTGGGGGCTCAGCTCTGCCCTGCAGACCCCTCCCAGCTCCGGCACTGCCCAGGAGCAGCTCTGGCCCTGCATGCTCTCATGGCAACATCAGAGCAGCCCTGAGGAGGCTGGCAAAGTGACACTGATGCTGCCAGTAAGAGGACCCTGTGCTGATTTCTGTCACTGCCCGGTTTATTCAGATCAGAGAGAATTTTTTTTTTATTTTTCACAACATGAACAAAGAGATGAATATCTAAGTGCAATTTCCCATTCATGCCACCCAGAGATGTAGATTAAAAAAGCAGGATTTTTCTTTTTTATGCAGCCCCTGCCTTGCTGTGCTCATCACTTCATCTACTAGGAAACACCCTGGAGGTAAATGTCATGCTGGGAGCAGTCCTGAACAATGCAGCATCCTCACCACACAACAAGAACACTTCCAAATCCTACCAGCTGTCTCCTGCCACCCAGATCTTGTCCCCCAGTGCTGGGAGCAGCTCCCAGGGCTGGCTGAGAGCTGCCCCTGGCAGGCAGCAGAGTCCCTGGCCCAGCACAGTGCCCTGGACTGCAGGACCCTGCTCTGCAGGACAGCCCTGGGCACCCCTGGCTGCTCTGCACAAGAGAGAATCAGAGAATGTACTCACAGGGTCTGTGGGCATTGGGATGTTCCAGCTTGAGGAGATCACTGCAGGAGCTGCAGCTGCCTTGTCCTGCAGCCAGAGGTTCCTGTGCCAAGGGCTGGCAGTGATTCTGCCCCAGGCACTTCTCAGCACCTTCCCAGCCCTGACTGATTGAAGCTCTCTGTGCCTCTGGGCTGTGCCCCAGCACTGCTGGGCTGGGAGAGGAGCTGCTCCTCAGGAGAAATGTCTTTTTGAAGCTTTTCTTGGTTGCCAGGAGCTGCCTCTGTGCCAGGAGCCCATCCCAGCTCAGCAGCACAGACACAGCACCAGGACTTTAATGACCCTCTGGGGCTTTGGTGTTGTTTACATCAGACTCAGTCCCTGAGAGTGTCTTCAAAAAACTTCTCAAGAACTCAAAAGTTAAATTTAAACACCAAAGTTTCTTGAAGTTTTAATGGGTCCCACTGAGGGACGTGACTGAGAAAGTGTCCCCAGGTTCCAGTTAGAGCAGAACACTGGAGGTAGTGATGACAGGTGGGGAGAAACAGGGCAAAGGTGTCTCTGGTGCTGAGCACACCTGGATGTGTTTCAGGAATGCAAAGGGCCAAGGCTGAGCCCCAGCCCCTGGCAAGGCAGATCCTGTCCCTCCCTCCTTGCTCAGGGCTCTTCCCGGGATGGGCACTGGCATGTGGGGATGTGCAATGCCAAGGGCAGGACCATGGGGCGGCCCCTGCCAGGCTGCTGAGCAGGGACAAGGAGGCAATGAGGCCCCAGGCCTGCAAGGGTCACTTGTCCCCTCCTGGAGCCAGGGCCAGCAGCCACGGCCAAAGTGCTGCACAGGTTGGCTCTGTCAGGGCCTTGCAGCTGCTGCACATGCCTGTGCCCTCTGCAGCCCAGGCTGTCCTACGGTGTCCCTGCCCTGCGCCTCTGTCCCTGCCGGCTGTCCTCATCCCCCGGCTGCCCAACTGATACTGAATCAGCCAGATAGAAAACTTCTAACACAATCTGGCTATTAGAAAGTGTTCTGCCAATCAAGAGGGGAGATTTAAAGAACACAGACACCAATGGAAAGAATGGTCTTCTTTTACTATGAACATAAAGACAACACAAAAGTAAAATGACATATTCAATAAATATATCAGTTGGCTTTAGCAACAAGCCAATGTCAGCAAGCACCTAACCATTACTGTGGGAGAGAAAGGAGCATGATTGCCAAAGATACATCACCAATTGCCTAAATACTTTTCCACCATCCAGAGTCTGCAGTCGCTGGGGAGCCCCGTTTCACAGTGAGGATCTGGAGAACCCTTCCCAGCAACTGGCAAAATCCTGCACTGTGCATCCACCCATAGCTGAGCTCTCCAAATTCACCCCAAAAGTGAGTCCAGTTTTTATAGGCCCAAATCAGTAACTCAAAGTGACTTGATTCTATTTTTAGCACAGAAACTCCTGGATCTGATAGCACACGTCCTGACCAGCAGGGACCAGGGTTTGGCCAGAGCCCAGACCTCAAATGGGAGCGTTTTCCCCTAAAATACCCTACAAAAAAGCCTCTATTCATGTCAACTGGGAAAGTTCCTTCAAATGATACATTTCTTGCAGATAACTACACCAGGTTATACGGAGCTGGCATAAGCATCATGGTCATGTGTTTTAGGTAAATAATACCAATGGTGTTGCTCACGCAGTGCCCAGGATTCGCGCTGTCAGTCAGCTCTGGCCGAGGCCTGCTGCTCAGGGGCTGAGCCTGGCCGTGCTGGACTTGCTGCCCATCACTGAGGTGGAGAGGCAGAGCCCCGGACAGGTCTGCAGCCGTGACAGGTGAGCCAAGGGTGGGGGGACAGTGTGGCACCCACGGGACAGCCCAGCATCGCCGGGGACAGCCTGGCAGCCATTGGAAAGCCTGGCATCCATAGGGGCACCCTGTCATCCACTGGGAGAGCCTGACACCCATGGGGACACTCTGGCATGCCTGGGGACAGCACGCCACCCCCTCTGCCTCACCTCTGCTGCCGCGGGCACCCGCGGGGCAGGAGGGGTCTGGGGGCTCCCGGGGGTCCCCGCCCCACTGAGCCCGGCGGTCGCTCCACAGCCGCGCTCCGGCCGGGATTCCAAGCGGTGCCAGCTCCGCCGGGACGAGGACGGACACTTGTGGTTGTCGGGGGTGGCACGGAGGTTCTGCAGCCTGCGGGAGCTGCTGGGCACCTCCGGGCGCTGGGGGCTGCAGGCACAGGGGCCCAAATACGCCTGGAGCCCACCTATCCCTTTGTCCCAAAGGTGACACCGGGAGATGTCCCAGAGAGGGAGCAGTGACCTCAGGGAATGGCCGTGATGTCACAGATGAGCTGTGTGATGTCCCAGAGGGGGCTGTGTCATAGAGGCACCGCCGTGGCTGTGTGTGAGAGAGGCACAGAGCAGCTGCGATGTCAGCAAGGGGCTGTGTGACATCACAGAACAGGTTGAGTGAGGTCACAGAGAGGGCTGTGACATCACAGAGTGGGCTATGACATCACAGAGTGGGTTATGTGAGGTCACTGATCAGCTATGGCATAATAGAGGGGACTGTGTGACATCACAGAGTGGCTGTGTGACACCAGAGAGCAGTCCTTGACATCACAGGGCAGCTGTGTGACATCAGAGGGTGGTCCGTGACACCACAGGGTAAGATGTGACATTACAGAGCAGGTTGTGACATCACAGGGCAGACTCTGACATCATAGAGTGTGGTAGAGTGACATCACAGAGTGGTCTGTGACATCAGGGAGTGGGCTGTGACATCACAGTGCAGTTGTGTGACATCACAGAGCAGACTGTGACATCACAGTGGGGCTGTGTGAGGTCACTGGGTTGGTCACTCTGCCCCAGCCCCGCTCACATTTCCCCCCCAGAGAAGTCTCCCCTGCTTGTGCCCAGCAGGGTCCCTGTCCCGCTGGGTCCCCCCTGCAGCTGCAGCAGGGTTAGGGAAGGGCCTCCAAGGTGGGGCTGAAGCCCTTGGGCTGTGGGCAGAGGCTGAGGGAGCTGGGCTTGTCCAGCCCGGAGCAGGGAAGGCTGAGGGGCTCCTCATCCCAGGACAGGAGGAGATGAAATGAGTCAGGCTGCTTTCAGCATTTCCTCAACCCCAAAAGCAGCCTGACCCCCTTCTCCATCCACCACTGACAGCTTTGCAGACCAGGCATGGTTCAGGCTGATTTATCCCCACTTCACGCAGAGCATCATGATACAACAACTTAACTGTTTCTATATCTATCACAACATCATCTTTGTATAAAATTGGTTTTGTACAAAAATCCCTTGTGAATGCTGGACATGTCAGATGTTGATGGGATGTCTCCCATTTCTGCGGGAAGAGTTTCAATGTTTCTTAAAATTCGATCACATTTACATATTTTATGTTGGCAATGAAGAGAAACTTCCTGTGACTCTGAGTGCCACCAGCTCCTGACCCCCAAAGGACACAAACCTGATGAGTTCAGGTTCCCACTGCAGTGGTGGCACTTGCACCTCCCTCCATCCCCAGAGCAGAGCTGCCTTGTCCCAGAAAGTCCCTGGCAATGCAGGGATGGAGGAAACAGGACAGGCTGTGGGGATCAGGGCAGAGCCAGGGTTTGGGGTGGTTGTGAGCCCAGGGCAGGACCTGGCCCTTGGCCTTGGTGAACCTCATCCAATTGTCCTGGGCCCATGGCTCCAGCCTGTCCAGATCCCTCTGCAGAGCTTCCTGCCCTCCAGCACAGCCACACTGCCACCCAGCTTGGGCTCACCTGGAACTGCCTGAGGGTGCCCTCGATGGCCTCGTCCAGAGCAGCAATAAAGAGATTTCACTGACCTGGCCCCAGTCCTGAGCCCTGGGGACAGCCCTGGATGTGACTCCATTCCTCAGCTGCTCTGAGTGCCAGGGCTTGGATGAGGGAAATGGTGGGGTGGGGGTAGGGACAAGGTGTGATTGATTGTCAGCCATGAAGGGTCTTGAATTTCATATCTGTTCAGACTGCATTAGGAGGTGCTGGGGATCAATATCAACTGGGGATTGCTGATATCAATCTATAAACAGGAAAAGAAAACTAAACAGGACAAAACAATTCTCTCTTCATTCTTTTCAATATAGTAGATTCACTTTGAATACACTTCTGAAATCTGTCTAATTGACCACAGAAGTATTGAAGACTTGAATTCTAACCATGGGCTTGTCTTGCGTGGGTGTTTTGAACAAATGTTAATGAGCCTTTGTCGCTGAATTTCTCAACAGAAGAGCTCAAGAAAGGAGAGGACTCAGGACAATTAAAATTCATCAGCAACCTCCAAGGGGCTGAGGATCCATCCCCATCAGAGCAGCAATGAACAGAAATGAGCACAGCTTTGTGGCTGCCCCAGCTCTGGGATGGGCCCTGGGCCTGGAGCAGGAGCAGCTCTGGAGGGCCCCAAGGCCGGGGCTCTTGTGCTGGCCTGGGCAGATGGGATGGCAGCAGGGGCTGCAGAGCTCTCAGCACCTCAGCCAGAGGGGAGCAGGGCACCCAGGGAGCCTCCTTTCCCTTGGCCAAGCCCCTTCCCCCATGGTGGGGCTGAGTCCTGGCTGAGCTGCAGCTGCTGCTGTGCCCTTGCCAGGGGCTGAGGCCGTGGGGCCAGTGGCCAGAGCAGCCTGGCCTGAGCAGAGCTGTGGGGCCAGAGCCGGCTGGGCTGTGCTGGGGAGAGGCCCTTGGTGCTGCACAGAGCTCAGGGCAGCTGGCAGAGCTTGCAGGGAGCTGGGCTGGGCTCCGAGAGCCTGGCCCAGAAACCATCAGTGTCCATCTCAGCCTGGCTGAGCGTGCAGGGGCCAAGAAGAGCAGCCCAGGGTCCGCAAGTTCTCTGTGTGGGAGCTGAGCTGGTGAGCCCTTGAGCCCTGCCAAGTGCTGGGGCTGCACCTCCAGCTCCAGAGGAGATGTGACAGATGGGAGCAGAGACCAATCATTCCTGCTGCATTCTTCATTGTCTTCTACAGGTGACCTGGATCCATATGTAGACGAGGTGTTTTGTGTCAGATAACAATGCTAGAGTGTGAAGAAGAATATTTTTTAGCTGACAATAGTATTTCATGCAGAACACACAATGAGAAAAAATCCAGACACATCTGATCTGAAGGGCATCTGAGTTTTTCAGAGGATGAGAGACTCATTGATGTTCCAGTATTCAAACCTGTTAAAATACTTTCCTCAGGGCTTCCTTGAGATGAGAGGTGACCACCAAAGGCCAAGGCCAGCCAGAGCTCTCTGTCCTGGCAGCTTTTGTCTGAAAGCAACCCTTGGGTATAGGGAATTTTGGAGGTGGAATCCCAATTTGGCCATTTCTGCATTGAGAAGAAGGATGGATTCTTTCCACAGGAATGAGAGCACAGAGCCCAAATGTTTCAAAGGCAGAAGAGGAGAGAGGTGGCTCCTGGGAGGCCAAGCCAGCCAGACCTGTTTGTCCGGGCAGCTTTCATCACTGAGAAATCCTTGGATATACAGAATTTGGGGGTGGAGTCTCAATTTCAGCCCTGGACACCTTGATGAAAAGGACAGTTCATTCCCATTGGAAGGAAAGCACCGAGACCCAGTGTTTCAAAAACAGGTGAGAGGCAGCCCCCAAGAGGCCAAGGGCAGCCAGACCTGTCTGTCCTGGCAGCTTTCATTTGGGAGCAATCCTTGGATGGACAGAGTTTTGGAGGTGGAATCCCAGTTTCAGCCATGGGCACCTGTTCGAGATGGATGTTTTTCCATAGGAAAGAAAAGCACAAAGTGCAAGTGTTTTGGAAGAAGATGAGAGGTGGCCACCCATGGGCTAAGGGAGCCAGACCTGTCTCTCCTGGCACCTTTCATCGGGGGGAAATCCTTGGACACCGGGATTTTTGGAGGTGAAATCTCAGTTTTGGTTGTGGGTGCCTGGGCAGGAAGGAGAGTTCTTTTCATTAGGAAAGCACTGAGCCCCAGTGTTTCAAAGGCAGATGTGTGCCAGCCCTCAGGAAGCCAAGGCCAGCCAAACTTGTATCTTCCAGGAGGTTTTGTCTGGGAGCTATCCTTGGATATGGGAAATCTGGAGGTGGATTCCCAACTTTGGCCATGGGGACTTGGATGTGAAAGGTGTTTTTTTTTTTTTCCCATTAGAAAGAAAAGCACATGATCCCAGTGTTTCAAAGGCAGATGAGAGGTGGACTCGGGGTAGCCAAGCCAGCCAGATCTGTCTGTCCTGGCAGATTTCATCTGGGAACAATCTTTGCATATAAGGAAATTTGGAGAAGGAATCCCAGTTTTGGCCATTGACACCTGGAAAGAGGGACAGTTCTTTGCACAGGAAGGAAAGCACAGGGCCCCAGTGCTTCAAGGACTAATGAGAAGCAGCCCTCGACATGCCAAGGTCAGCTGGACCTGTCAGGTGGCCCCCCAAAGGCCAAGCCAGTCAAACAGTCCAGACCTTTTCCATGGATTTTATAGGTGTGGTGTTAAAATCACTTTGTTATAAAGATATAGTTTGTATTTCTGCTGTTAATTAAGCTTAGGTATAGTAGTGAAATATCTATGCTTGTGTTAAAATGCCTGCTTGGATGGGATAACATCCAGTGAACACAGGATGAGGACGCCTGTACAGATCTGCCAACCATCAGCATTCACCGTCTGAAGGCAGTGTGGGCCGGGACCCGGACTGGAAGTGATAAAGAGAAGGAGCCAAAACCACAGCCAAGAAACAGGCATGCTTTAAAAAGGCAGACCCGAGGAGGGGCCATGTCAAATAGTTCCTGGAAAATGTAAATTAGTTAATGGGTATGCATAAGAGTCTATGAATATGCAACAGGCTGATGTAATAGAAAAGGTATTTAAGGGGAATCCCCAAAGAGAAGGGTGTGCTCTTGGCTGAGTGTCAAGATGCACCCGGCCAAACTAACCTTTGCTCTATGGTCCTTGTCTCCTATTGTCCTTTATTAAACTTTGTAAATTTTCACAGGAGAGTGAATGTGTTTTTCACAGTTCCATGAGGTTCCCCAGTGTCACCATGGTGTCCTTGGACCTGCATTGTCACAACTGACCCATGGCTCCATGAGGCTCCCCAGTGTCACCGTGGTCGCTGTCAGAGGCTGGATGAGATCGATGTCCCAAGACACCTTGGGCTGAGCTGTCAATCAGTCACACAGAGGGGACAGCGCTAACCCAGCCCTGATTGCCCGAGCAATCAGAAATCCCACCTGGGGGAGGCCCACAAAGGCCCAGGGCCTTAAAACACAGAGCACAAGGTCAGCCCCTGCTATGGACTCTGCCTTCTCCTGGGGTTTGTGTCTCACCCACACTGGAACGCCAGGAGCTGGGAGCCACGTGCGTGTCTTTCTATG
Organism: Vidua chalybeata; assembly: GCF_026979565.1. NCBI lineage: Eukaryota > Metazoa > Chordata > Aves > Passeriformes > Viduidae > Vidua > Vidua chalybeata. The sequence goes on from NW_026530350.1 coordinate 144,496, forward strand.
GAGCTTCTGTCTTTGCATCTTTCTCTCTTTCCTCTCCTTCTCATGCTCTTTCTATGGAACATTTTTTGGGTACCTCAACAACTAAAGTGTGTCATGGATAGAGTTTGTTAAAGCGGTTATGCAATGCTGTTCTCAATACTGTACACTTATCTGTTTTCTATATAATGTTAAGAGCTGATGGGTTGTTGTTGAAGTTATGACTTACCTGTATTATCTTTCTGTATCCTGAAACCCAGATCCTTGTAAACCCTCTCCCTCGCGTCGGGTACTCCTGCCGCTGCTCCCCGAGAAGGTTTCCGGGTTCCCAAGATGCCTCGTGGAGAGTGCATATTAATTATCATACCTCCAGAATTACTAAAATCTGGATTATCCCTAGAAAGCGAGCCCAGAACTACAAATTACCAGTGCCCATGGATCGGGGACAGTCCCTAGTAGCAGGAAGAGTGCATAAAAACATTCCAGACTGGTCACTGCAACTTAGAAGAAGCCTAAAGAGGATCACCTCCTAAGACTGCGAGCCGATTGACGAGTCTCGGACGTGTTCCGAAGAAGGTGGAGACTTCCGACCCTGCCGGTATCCGACAGGATCGAGGCCCTTCCTCCGTTCGCCGGCTCAAGGGAGCAGCGGTGGCGTCGCGAACCCCGAGCCCCCTACCCCTTAAGCTGAAATCTCTTAATAAAGGCCTGTTTGGTTGGAGCACAAGGTCTCCTAGGCCCATTTATTTCAAAGTGTTTAAAGGTTTCCAGGTTAAATGGGCTGAGTGAATTAAGTTACTTCTAGGGTGTTTTATGTTGGATTGGATGTTGTATTAAATCCTTTTCCAAAGTTTCTTGCTTTTTTGTACTTTGCCAGTAAAATTGTGGGGGGTCCCAAATGGCCGCTGAGGGTCACTCGGGGATCCTGGAGGGTCTGGGGGACACTTACGGCACAGATAGGGGCGGATACCGGGGTTCTGTGGAGCGCGGGGCATGACGGGCGTTGTAGTCCCGGCTCCAATGGGGCTCTATTGGGCTGCGAGGCATGATGGGAGTTGTAGGCAAAAGAAAAGACAGCACTGACTCCAGGCACCACCCCCAAAGCCACAATCCCCGGCGATGATTGGCTGTGGGTGATGATGGGCAGGAGCCTCGGCAAGTGGGAGGTGGTGGAGGCGGGAACAGCCCATTCAACCCCTCCAGTCCCTCCCAGTACAGCCCAGTGCATCCCCAGTTTATCCCCAGTACAACCCCAGTGCCCCTCCAATCCCTCCCAGTACAGCCCAGTCCCTTCCAGTACACCTCAGTTCATTCCCAGGCCCTTCCAGTTCCCCCCAGTGGCATCCATAGTCCGCTCCAGTGTCCCCCAGTCTTCCCCACAGCGTTCCCGCCCATTGCGGGGCAGCGGCGCAGACGGAATGTCCTGCGGCCCAAACCTCCTGCTCCTGCCACACAGCGCCCAGCGTTCTCCCCTTCCTCCTCCTCCTCTCCCAGCACGGCACAAATTCCAGCTCAGAGGAGGCTTCCCCAGAGAGGGCTCCTGCTCCTGTTTCACCCTCCGTGACCCTGCAGAGGAACAGGGCATCTTTCAGGCACTTCCACAAGCTCAGGCTACCCATTTCATGGGGAATCTGGGGTGAAAATGGCCTTTTTCCAAAAGATAATTGCAGAGGAGATGGATTACAAATTATAAGGGAAAAATTACACTTCTTACAGACAAAGTCGACCAAGTCATTGCCTGCATTTCTTCTTTTCAGATTCTTTCAATCATCTCCTGAGAGCTCCAGCTTGTTCTGGTGCTTTCCATGAACTGATTGAACTCCTGATTTATATCAGTGCACTAGATGTAGAAGCATCTGAACTGAACACAGAAACAAACTCCCTCTGTCAGCCCATTTTCATCTTCTAGATCACTTTCAAGATGTCCATGGGGATGTTACAATGCTGATCACACAGCTCTCCATTTCCGGCTGCAGGCTCTGCAGAATCTTTCTCTGCATTCAGTCAGGCTTGTGCTCCCTAACAATTCCTGGTAGCCCATCATGTTTTCTTAGGGTAGAACAATAACAATGAAAACCTTACCAATGCCACAACTGCCCAGCCCACAAGGAAAAGAAAGAACAAGCTGTCAAGTTCTTTAAACATTTGTCCTGCTTTGCTGCAAGAGTTGTGCTGCATACACGGTGTGGAATGCCAAGAGAAGCTGCAGCTGGTGGCACATCTTGAGACAGAAGCTGCACCTCGTTCTCCAGAAAAGGTTCTTGGAAAGAGCAAACAGGCCCCGGCCCCGGCCCCGGCTCTTCCCGGGCCCCGTGGAGGACACAGGCGGCGCAGCCGCTGCCGCCGCCTCCGCTGCGGCTTCCCCGGCCCGAGCTCCGCCGCTCGGCAGCGCGGCCGCTGGCCCCGAGCCGCCGCTGTCCCGTTGCCAGGAGCGAACGCCTGGGGATGGCCGGCCCGGGGCGCTTGAGGGGCGCTCGGGAGCCGCTCCTGGCCCCGGGCCGAGCGCTGACAGCCGCGTCCCGCCGGCAGGGAAGGCGCAGCAGGGCCTGCAGGAGCAGTACCGGCTGGGTTCGCTGCTGGGCCGCGGCGGCTTCGGCAGCGTCTTCGCGGCCACGCGGCTCTCGGACAGCGCCCCGGTGAGCGGCGGGACCGGCGGCGGGAGCAGGAGGAGGGGGCGGAGGAGGAACAGGAGGAGGAGGAGGAGGATGAGGAGGAGGAGGAGGAGGAGGATGGGGCTGGGCAGGGCAGGCGGCGAGCTGAGCCCGCTGCTTCTCTTGGCTTGCAGGTGGCCATCAAAAGGGTGCCACGGAACCGCGTCCTGCACTGGGGCGAGCTGGTGAGTGCGCGGGGCCAGCGGCAGAAGCCGGGGCGTGCCGGGCGGGGATGAGCCGGGGCCCGGCAGGGTGGAAGCCGCCGGGACGCCTCGAGGGAGAGCGGGCGTGGGGCCAGCGCAGGGCGCAGAGCATCCCGGGCTGGGCGAGGGGTTCCCGAGCCCCGGCACGGCCTCAGCCCCACTGACGGCATCGTGCTCCTCCCGCAGCCCGACGGCACCAGCGCACCCCTGGAGGTCGTGCTGCTGGCCAAGGTGTCCACTGGCTTCCCCGGTGTCGTCCAGCTGCTGGAGTGGCTTGAGCTCCCCAACGACATCGTGATGGTGCTGGAGCGCCCAAAGCGGTCTCAGGACCTGCACCATTTCATTCGGGCACGGGGGTTCCTGTCCGAGGAGGTGGCGCGGGAGCTGTTCCGCCAGGTGCTGGAGGCCGTGCGGCACTGCACCAGCTGCGGGGTCCTGCACAGGGACATCAAACCAGGGAACATCCTGGTTGACCTGGCCACCGGGGAGGCTAAATTGATCGACTTTGGCTGTGGCACCTACCTGCAAGACACAGCCTACACTCACTTTGCAGGTGAGTCCACACAGGGCTGTGCTCCCGGTCCCAGCATCTCACGGCCCAACATCTCCTAGCCCAAGCTGGGTGTGGCATTGGGGATTGTCCCTTTTGCTGCCCTTGATGGCACTGAGATTTCAGCCGAGTTGCGTTTCAGCAGGGCTGGGTGGGGAGCCAGCTTCCAGCCCTGCTGGCAGCCTTTGCCCACCACTCTGCCCAGGGCTGGGGCTGGGGCTGGGGCAGCCAGCCCAACAAAAACACCCGTGGGTGGGGGTAGCAGAGAGGGGGGGCCAGAACCTGTGCCCCAACCGGTTTGGTGTGCAGGTGAGAAAGGGCTTGGACTGCTCCACTCACCTGGTTTGCTTTGGATTCATAATGTTTCTTGGGGCAATGCAGGCAGGGAAGATGAAGGCATGGTTTTCCCCACCAGTGAGTGGGTTTTTCCTTGTCATGGTTGGGCCTTACCAGGGCTTCAGCTGCCCTCTTTCAAGACCAGTGGCTTCTTTTCCAACCCCAAGTCTGTACACAAGTCCCAGGTGCTGGCCAGAGGGCAGCGGTCACCCCGTGTGCCACTGGGGCAGCCCCCGCATGCCCAGGGATGCTGGGGCCAGGCTCTGGGAGCAGCAGCATCCCCCTGCTGAAGCCCATCTCTATTCCATAGGAACACGGTCATACAGCCCCCCGGAATGGATGCATTTTGGCTGGTACTACGGCAAGCCAGCTACTGTCTGGTCCCTGGGCATCGTGCTGCACCAGATGGTCTGCGGGGAGCACCCTTTCAGGGGGTGCCAGAACATCAGCTGGGACCATCAGCTCTCGCTGCCACAACGGCTCTCTCCAGGTGGATCCTCATCTCTGGCCACAGGGGCAATACCAGTGCTGGGAGACAGCAGCAGCTCGTGAGCATCCCGCTCTGGCAGCTGCTGAGGAGGGGGCACATGTCCTGCTCTCCTGCTCTCCTCCACAACTGGGAATTGATGGGAAAGTTTAGGCCCAGCTCTGAGCACATCCAGCATGGCCTGGGCACGGGAATAGTGGGGCAAAGCCAACAGGAGCCTTCTCCAACTGACCGGCGGGTTCTGGTTTCTCTGCCCAGAGTGCCAAGATCTGATCAGGAGGTGTTTATCCATGCTGGACATCGAAAGGCCTTCGTTAGAAGAGCTGTTGTGTGATCCCTGGATGCAGGACGTTCATCTGCCCTAGAAGAAGGGAAAGAGCCACAGGCACACTCTGATGCAGGGCCCTGGTAAGTTACAGCCCCACACACGCATTGGCAATCAGAAGCACAGGAACCCAGACTTTTTTGTGCTGCCTGTGTCACTGCCCAGGGCTCATCAGATGGGAACACGCAGCCCTATGCTGGAGCTTAGCTGCTCTGCCCAGCACTGGTGGCCGCCATCTGAGCTGGTTTTGCTTGTCCTTGGTTCCCTGACAGCTGGGGCCCAGGGCAGAACCCTGACAGCCTGGTCTCAGCCCCAGGGAAGGAGAAGGAGCCCCTGGAGAAGCTGTAGCAGGTGGGGCTGCTGCTGCTGGAGACAGCGAGGAAGACATCAAGGATGACACCTCTTGCTCCACCTGGTCACCAGCAGGCTGAAGATGACGTCACTTTGATTCTGGCACCTTCTCCAAAGCCAGGCTCCACAGGGAATTTGCAGATGAGTCCACACGCAGGGGATGCTCCCAGATTTGGGCATTGCACAGCCTGGCCGGGAACCAAAGGTTCCCCCTTTGCTGGGGCGGATGCAGCTGATCCTTCAGTCGGCTGCCCAGCTGCTTTTGGCAGGGCTCGGGGCATGGGCTGGGGTGGGTACGAAATGGGAGTGGGCTCCTGGCCCTGCCAACAGCCCCCACCACCCACCGTGCCCCGGGCTGGGGCTGGGGCTGGGGCAGCCAGCCCGACACAAACCAACCCCCATGGTGGGAGCAGAGGTGGGACTCCAGAACCTGGGGGGCAGTGCAGGGGGAAGGGAGAAAGCCTGGGCTTCCCTCACCGTGGGTGGGTTTTTCCCTGGCATGCAGGGGTTGGGCCTTCCTCAAGCCCCAGACAGAGATATGATATTTGATCTTTTTTCTTGTTTCCCCTTTTTGTCTGTAATCTACTTTCAATAATTTGTTGTGTGTTTTTCTAGAGGAAGCGTTCTAGGTGGGGTCCAGTCTGGATGGGGAAGTGCTTGGGAGCAGCTGCGGCGTGGATGGGCCGTGCCCTTGGAGAAGGCTGAGGACGTCGTTTGGGACCAGCTTTTCTTCCAGCGGTGGATGGCGTCAGGTGGGTCCCGTCTGCTTGGCATGGTGGGATCAGAGCTTTGGGGAGATGGCAGCGAGCACAGGAGCATCCTGCTCTGGGCAGCTGCTGAGGGCTGGATGTGCCGTGGCTGGCTGCAGGCTGGGCACATGTCCTGCCCTCCTGCTCTGCTGCCAAAGGCAGCAGTGATGGGCAGCTCTGGGCACCGCTCTGGGCACGGCCAGCATGGCCTGGGCACCGCGGGCGGCTGGGACAAGGGGACAGGAGCCTTCAGCTGAGGGGCACTTTCTGGTTTCTCTCCTTGCAGCCGGGCTCTGCGGGTGCTGAGGCTGCTCTGGGCTCTGCCAGGGCTCTGCTGGGCTCAGCACCGGGACAGAATCAGCCCAAGAAGAAATGGTGTGACCTGCAGCACAGACTTGCTTGAGCATTTCAGCAACACAGCTCAAGTTTGCAGAGTGTACACCGCCAAGGGAAAACATGCCACCAGCCAAAAAATAAACTTGTTCAATACTTTTCTGAGATGAAATCAATCTGGGATGACCCCAAATGACATTTTTCAGCTTGCTCAAGCTGTAGCTCAGGCCTTCTCTGAACAATTCTCTCCCCCACCTGCATTTTACTTCCCAACTGCTCCCTCTTTTCCCCCAGTGAGTTCCCAGCCCGTGGCAGTCTCCATCACACTGTTGCCTTCCTTGATGTGCCTCACCACGAGGAAGGCTGAGCCCCTGGCTTAGGGACTCATCCTGTCACTGGCTGAGGAGCAGCAATGTCTCAGAGGTCTGGTTGGATTTTAGTGGCATTCAGAGCTGCTCTCCAGCCCTCAGCTCTCCTCACTGCTGAGCTCCCACTCCCTTTTCCTTGTCCTTTCAGCAGGATGAGCTCTGTGAATCCCCTTGGGCCTCCCCACTCTTCCCAGCCCATGCACCCACCTCAGTTAGGCTGAAGCTGCAGCTTCTCTGTCTCCTCTGGCACACCAGTCCAGTCCCCTGTGCGGGGAGCCCCAGCCCCAGAGCGCAGCACCCAACAGTGCCGTCCGGGCTGGAGCAGCTGCCCTGCAGCCCTGGCTTGGCTCTTGGTGGCAAGGGAATGCTCCCTGTTTGCAGCTGTCCCTGCAGGATGGCCCCAGGGCAGAGCCCAGCTCCCACTGCAGCCCTGAAGCTTGGGGCAGACAGTGGTCCCAGAGCTGAGGTTCATGGGGAGCACCCGCAGCTGTGCCTGGCACTCTGTTGCCGTGTGTCACAGTGCAGGCTGCCTTGTACTGGCTGAATGGACCAGCCCCTGCTTTGACTGACAGGGGCCTCGCCCATCACATCTCTCCCAAGGCTGCAGGCATTTCACAGGCCAGAATCTGAAGGGGCGCAGAGATCAGACCAGTGAAATTATCCAGACTGGCTTTTTCAAAGGCCCTTTAGAAGGAAGGGCTTGAGCACAAACGCTCTCTGTTTGCCCCATGAACATTGGGCTGAGTGGTCTCTTTGGCTCCAACCCACTTTCCTCCTCGAGCCAACGTTACCCACTGCCTCCCACATCCCCCCCGTGCCTTCCCACTGCCTTGTCCTGTCAGGGCTTTCGCAGCCCCTCATCCCTTGGTGGCCCCATCCCCTCAGGGTCTCCCTCAGCCCGGCCAACCTGCCCGGCAGCAGCGCCGCAGCCCCACAGGAGCTCCCGAGGAGCCCCATCCAGAGGCACCTCGGAGCCCTCAGCAATGCAGCCAGCAACACACGGGCAGGAGGACACAGATGGCGGTTCCTGCCTGGGACAGGGCTTGTGGCCATCTCCAGGCACCGGTCTCACAGGGATCCCTGGAACTCCGGCCCCTGCCCACCGGCTCTGTTGGCAGCACAAAGACTTCAGCAGAACCACCAAAGGCCAAGGGGCTTCTGGCCATTTTCCCTGCAAGCCTGCACGTGCCTGGGCAGCTTGCTGAGCCCAGGCACCCTTTGCTCCCTCTTCCCCTATGCCCTGCAGAGCCTGGGCAGCAAAAGAAAGATCCTGGGAGTCTGTCTATTACAACACATCCTATATTTATATCCTACAGAATAGCAAAAAGAACGAAAGAACAACATTGAAGAAATTAAACACTCCTGCTGGCTCAGGTGGCCCCAGCAGACAGAGCCTCTGGGATCAGCACTCTGCACAGCTCCAGCAGCTCAGCCAGCCGAGCCCCAAGAGACGAGGCCGTGTCCTCCATGCCCTGCGGAGCTGATCATGCAGGCTGTCCAAGAGGGAATATCCAGCTCTCTCTACTGCCTGGAGGATGTACAACGTTTGAATTGCCAGGCTTCCAACGGCGACGCTGATGTCATTTGCCGTGCCTTCAAGGGCTGAAAGAGAGAGCAACAGAGCCATGGTCAGATCCCGGATCTGAGGGGACCCGAGGAGACCTCCCTGCCAGGGCCATCCCAGCCGGCTCCGGCCACAGCCAGCAGGGAATAAGGGACAAATGGGATCAGCCCGAAGCTGCTGGCCACAAATCCCCCAGGTGGCCCTGAAATCTCCGTGTGCTCTGCCCACGCCGCCCCTCGTCCGCACAGGGAGCAGAGCCCTGCGCAGCCGGGGCACGGCTTGCAGCTCCCCCGCCAGCCCCCGCTGACAGCCCGCTGCCCTCACTCACCCTCACAGATGAGCTGGAGCTCTTCCTTCTTCCCCCTCAGCTGCCGCCCGGCCATCCCTGCCAACACAGAGCCTGTCACGGCCCAGCGGCACAGCTCCCTGCCAGCGGCGCTGCCAGCCCTGTGGCCACACGGCCTCCTGGCCCGGCAGGGCTCAGCCGGGCCCTTGCCGCACGCTGCCGCCCAAGGGCACGGCTGCGAGAGGGCGGCAGCAGCGCCCAGGCCAGCCGGGGCTCCACCCCGCCGGGCCCGGATGGCGCTGCCGGGGCAGCAGGCGGGGCTGGGGCCGAGCTGCGGCGGGGCGGGGAGGGAGCCCGGGCTCGCGGCTCACCCAGGAACCTGATGGCCGCCTCTCGCAGGGGCTCCTCTGGGCTCTCCAGGTAGGGCATGGCCTGGCGCAGGTGCTCGGCCGCTCTGCTGCTGTCGTCTGCCAGCTGGAGAGAGCGGCAGGAGGGAAGGCTTGGCGCGGGCTCAGCCCCTGGACCGGGCACTCCCTGCGCCCAGCCCCAGCCTCCCCTGCCCGCACCGCCGTGAGCTCGGGCCCACAGGAGCCTGGAGAAGAGCCCGCGCCGCCTCTGGCTGCAGCAGCGGGCAGGGGCACAGCTGCCAGCCCCGCACACTGAGCACCGCGCTCAGGGGGATTCTCCAGCCTGAGGCTGGCACTTCCAGACCATCCTTACCAGGCACTCGGTGAACTTCCACAGCTTCTTCTTCTTCACCACTTTTTCCAGATCCCTCCTCTTCAGGAACTGGGCCACACAAAGCAGCGTTTCCTGAGAAGCCTGGAGAGCAGCAGAGACGTGGAGATGGCCCCACAGCCCAGGGCGCAGGACCTGTGTCCCTGTGCCAAGGCCTGGAGGAGGCTGCAGCCCAGCAGGCGCCAGGGCAGGAGGCAGCTGAGCCGCCTCCCAGGGGGACAGCAGCAGCCCACGAGTCCTCACCTGTGCCACACGCCCATCCTCATCATGGCAGTGGAAGAAGAGTGGCAGCAGGCTCTGGCGCACGTGTGTCTTCAGGGCCTTTTTGTCCTTTTCCAGTGGAAGAGACAGCAATGTTTGGAAGAGCAGGATGGAGAGCAGCTGCACCTGGCTATTGTCCTGTATGAAAGGAAGAAAAAAAGACCTGAGCATTGGCTGCACGGGGCTCAGCTTGGCTCAGGCCTGGAAATCCACAGGGCACAAAGTGTCCGGGCAGCAGCCAGTGGCTGTGGCTGGAGGCAGCGAGCCTTACGTGGTCAAAGAGTGGCAGGAGCGCCTCAACCAGCCGCAGTGCAATGGAGCTGCCTATCAGCATGTCCTTGTCCCGGGAGATAAAGCTGAGGAGCATGACTGTCATGCTAACTATCTCTCCATCTGCGTCGCACAGGAGCTCCACAAGACTTTCAGTCAGGCTCCCCATTTTTTCACTCTGTGCGGAACACAAGTTTGTGAAACGCCACCCTGCTGCCGCAGGGCCTAGAGGCCAAAGGGCTGTTGCGGAGCACTTGGGCAGCTGAAGCAGGAGGCAGGAGAGCTGGGAGCAGCTGCCCCAGTGCCTAAAGCCCAGCAAAGCCCAAGCGACTGCATTCCCGAGCGCAGCCTCAGCCGCTGCCCCCTTCTCACCATCGAGGGATTGTCAATGAGCTTGAGAAGGGCCCTGAGCGCCAGGCGACGCCTGTCCCTGCACTTGCTGTGCAGGTGCCTTGACAAGATTTGCAGGACTCTGTTAGCACTGCCTCCACTCAAGTTCAGGCACTCGAGGACCTGAAAGGCACAGGGCAGTGACAGGGGACCTGGCCGGCAGGAGCCCGGAACCGCACAGGGCTGGGCCCAGGCAGCAGCACAGGGCGCGGGCACCCGTCCCAGGCAGCTGCGGCTACGAGAGGGCAGAGAGCTGGGAGGCAGCTGAGCGAGGCAGCGCTGGCCATCAGGCTCACCTCCACAAGGAAGGCCAGGGCGGGCAGCTCCCAGCGTGGCTCCAGTGTGCTGAGCAGCTGGAGCAGGTAGCGAGCGATCCGGGAGCACAAGGGGATGGAGACACGGGATATCTCCCTGGCAGGAGAAAAAGTAACCAAGACTTTGGGCCGGGGGACAAACCTCTCCCAGGACAGACTGACAGAGGTCTGGTCTTTCCCCAGCATCCTGCAAGGGGCCCTGGGCTATTTGGGAGGCAGCTCCTTGTGGGTACCCTCCTCTGCCAGCCTTTTCCAGTCTGCTTGGCTGTGCCTCGGTGACAAGGCCCTCTGGCCCACGACCACTGGGACTGTGTGGGGCACCCTGGGCACAGAGCACAAATGTCAGAGGCAGCGGGGAGAAGGGGGTCTCACCTGGCCAGCAGACCCACGGCATAGTGGTGGGTGTCAGCACACAGCAGCGTGTCCCAGCCACGCTTGCGTTCCATTGCCAGCACCACATCCTCGTGCTCCATTTGGCAGAGCAGGGACTTCAGGGTCCGCACTGCAAACCTGCGTGCAGAGCAAAGCCCAGGTAACACTGGGAGCACTGGCTCCTGCCCAGGGATGTGGCAGGGACAGAGGAGTGGGATGGAGTACCTGTTGGGGCTGGTGGCAAGGCCGTATTGCTGCTGGCATCCCTTCCAGAAGGTATCGACCTCCTCTGGCATATCCAGAGTGCTGAAGAACACTTGGAAGAGCAGATGCACAAGTAGGTGGGGGAAATACACCGTCACCATCTGTGGGACACAGGGCACCTGGAGGATCTTCCACATCACCAGAGTTGCCTGCAAAGGACAAAGCCCCCCGAGACAGCGCTCAGTGCCGAGGTGTCCGTGTGGCAGGGCCCGAGCACGGGAGGGAGAGGCCCGGAGAGACGCAGGGGGAGCAGCGGGCCTGGTGCCCCTGAAGCTGCCCCGAGGCCAGGTTTCAGCCCAGCGCCTGAGGCAGGGAGATGCAGTGGGGCAAGGAGGATGGAGAGCTGCTGGGCAGGTGGCCTTGGGACCAGCAAAGGCCAGTTGCAGAAACTCACAGCCAGGACAAAGACACCCGTTTTGTCCCCATCAGAGGTGAACGTGCTGTGCTCTGGCCAACTCCCCAGCACATCGAGGAGCATCAGCTGCACTGGCTCGGCAGTCCTGGGCGAGCACATGATGCTCTTCCACATGGTGAAAGCAGCTCTGCGGGGTTAGAGCTCTGTCTCAGGGGGGTCTGGGACACAGCACCGTGGCCTGGGCAGCAGCGGGGACCTGAGCTGGCTGCCGGCTCTGCCTCTGCCCACTGCCCCTCGCCAGCAGCACCCAGGCAGCCCAGGCCTGTGGGGACAGGCCCCCGAGGGGCAGCGAGGGAGCATGGCAGCAGGCTCGGGGGCTGAGGTGCCAGGGCTGGCAAAGGGAGCAGCCAGAGGGCCCTGGGGACTCTCTGTTGGTCAGACACCTGGCACAGGCTGTACAGGCTGATGGGCTGGGGAGCCCTGAGCCCTCTGGGCAGGTGGCCCCATACCTGTCACAGGATGGGGCCACACACAGGAGTGTCATTACTACATCAGCAGGCTGTTCTTCGGTGAGATCCAGCAGGGCCCTGTTCAGCCTCTGCTCAGCAAACTGATTGTCCATGAGCCACTGGTGGATGTACCTCACCATGGCGGGCACCTGGAGAAGGCACGGGGAGACTTGGAAAGCTGCCAGAGGGAGGAATGTCCCCAGCTTCCCCAGAGAAGTGCTTCCCTTCCCACCACACTGCCATGGCCTCAAAGGCTTCCAGTGACCAGCGGGCGTGGCTTGGGAGGCCAAGCAATTCCTGGGAGGATCAAACCCTCAAACCACAGGCCGCTTATTTGCTTTGGATTGCAAAACCCGCCCTCTACGAGCATATCCAGCAGGGCAGCACAGGTCTTGGTTTTGAAGGTGTGTGAATATGCTCTGAGCCCATTGCCCATGGTGCTGGTCTCTTCCTCCTGAATCCTCTTGATGAATTTGCAAAGCAGGTGTAGGAGAAGGGCAGGAAGCCAGGGATGTTCCACGGAATGCTCCAAGCGCGGTGCTCGGCTGAGCGGTGACAGCAGGCCCAGCCCAGGTGGGGATGGCTGCAGGTACCTCCACTGTTCTGCGGAAGAGGCCACGGGCGGGGTCCTGCTCTTGTGTGCGGTCCACGGCTGCATCTGGCAAAGAGCGAGCGCAGCCAGAGCTGAGGGGCTGCGGGAGAGGCCGGAGAACACAGCCCAGCCCTGAGCTCCCCAGGCAGGGACAGCCCCGGGATGCCCCAGGGGATGGAGCACGGCCGCTGCGGGGTGTCTGCCCGGCCCCTCTTCCGTCCTGTCCATGGGCATGTCCCCAGGGGATGGCATGGCATGGCATGGCATGGCATGGCATGGCATGGCATGGCATGGCATGGCATGGCATGGCATGGCATGGCATGGCATGGCATGCAGTGGGATGGGTTGCAATGGTGCCAAGCTGGCTGCAGGCACCAACCCTAAGCCCAGCTCTGCCACTCACCCTCCTGCAGAGTCTTGAACCGCTCCACCTCTTTGATCTCCACTATTGGGGCAGCTCCAGGGCCTTCTTCCTCCTCCTGCACCCAGGCCAGCTTGGGCCCTCTCAGGGATCTCTGCTCCATGGCAGTGACTGGATTTGTGGCGAGTTGCAGGAGAGATGCCTCGGAAAAGCTCCGAGTCAGCGAGTCCTGCAGTCGTGCCTGGAAGGCACCTTCAAGAGAGAAGCCTCAGGAAGGCTACAGGACAGCAAGTCCTGCACTCTGGTCTTGTGGGCTCCTGCCACAAGGACAGGAGACTCCTGTCAAGGATTGATTGTGGTCAGGCCTCGAGGGCACCGGTGGCAGGGATGGGAGATGCCTCCGGGGCACCAAGTCCCACGGTCTGCCCTCAAGGGCACCTGCAGAAGAGAAGCCTCAGGAAGGCCACAGGTCAGCAAGTCCTGTGGTCTGGCCTCGAGGTCAGCTGCAGGAATAACGCCTGGGAAAAGCTCCGGGTCAGACACGAACGAGTGCGCTGTGCGGGGGCTCCTCACGGCACCGCTCTGTCCCGTCCTGTCCCGTCGCGTGCTCCAAGCACTCTGGCGTGCTCTTGTCACCGCCAGCTCCTATGTCACCCCGTGTCACAAAGGGCCCTTGGACACGCTGTCCCTTTCCATGACACGGTGACCATGCTGCACCGTGTCACAAAGGGCCCCTGCACACACTGCCCCCTGCCCTGGGGCTGCCCCCGACCCACCCAAAATGGCCCAGGTTGGAAGGAATTCCTCACCCCAAGTGTCTAAGACAGCCCGACAGGGTCTTTAGGAATGGCTGAAACCATCAGCAAACGCTGCTCTGCTCCACGGGCTCAGGGCAGCAGAAGGAGCCCCCAGGGCTGCCGACGCAGCTGTGCTGGGAAGGGCACGGGGCCTTCCACAGAAGCTGGCACGGCCTCCTTGGGACACGTCCCGGCTGGTGGCCATCCTAAACCCGCGGGTGTGACACAGACAAGGAACGTGTGGGCCAGAGCACCAATGCTGCTCGGAGCCCTGGGGCCCGGGGAGCGCTGACATCAGCAGGTGTGGCAGAGTCCCTGCCCAAGCAGACCTGCCACCCCCCGGGCCCTGGCAGCTCTGGTGCCCTTCTCCTGCCCCAGAGACCTGTGCCCGTGGGGGGCTTCTGTGCCAGAGGGAGCCAAAGCCCACGTGCATTGGGGGCTGCGCTCCTGCCTGCAGGGGCTCTTGGCAGGAGCACCTGGAGCAACTGCTGGCAACACTTGGTCTCTGTCAGAAGCTCTTACTCCATGCTGAAATTATTTTCTCATTAAAGTTCTTGACTTCTGCACAAAAACACCTTAGTGGCCAAGGCACGGAAGAATCTGGTAAGTAAGAATCTTCAGTTCAGGAAAGCTTTCCTTCCCATTGTTCAACTCAAGTAGTTCCAAAAAATTGCAAACTTCCCAAATTAATTGGGATGGCCTGAGGAGGTGAAGATTTGGAATTTTGCTTCCCATCTCAAAGCAGCAACTCATTTGCCTTAACCTCATCCACTGAGGGTCACTTCACAGAACCTAAGACTACACAAAAAAAGGGCAAAACCAAGGGCCGTTCTTTGGTTTTCTCTGTAGGGATGATAATATCCAAATTCTGTAAGGAATAAAAGCTCTCAAGAAATCAAAGTCCACTCAGTGGTACAAAAGCAGTCCAAAGAAATGAGTAGATGGCAAAAGGGCGAATCCTCCCCCTGGTACAGATATCTAAGTGGCCAGTAAAGTGCAGCTCTCCCCTCTTGTTCCCTGCAGCAGAATCAGGAGCATGAAGAGGAAAAGTCACAGATATTCTTTCTGCCCTCCCTAACCAAAGCTGTGCCAAAGCACAGATGCTGCCTTCAAAGTGACTCCAATTCCAGCCTAGACCTCTCCCCTTCCACACAACTCCTTCTCCAACACCCCACCAGCAGCAACCCCCCCAAACTCCCGCACAGAAGCCCTCAACACCCTGCCAGGAGCCCCAGCTGTCCCCGTCCCTCCACAGAGCTTTCCCAGCCTCCAGCAGACGCCCTGGTTCCCTGCAGGTGCCGTGGGATGGCACTCAGGAGGATCTGCTCCAAGGCCTTCCCCTGGAGCAAGCTCAGGCTGCCAGGCCTATGGTTCCTGGATCATCCTTCCCACCGAGCCTTCCTGTGCACGGCTGTTCCATTTGCACCTTTGTGCTCAGCTCGGACTTCTCCACTGACCCACGAGTGCTGGGGAAGGATGGAGAGCAGCCTGGCAAGCTCTTTCTCCAGCTCCCTCTTTACTCTCCGGGAGGTAGAACATTCCACAGGAAAGCAACTGCTGCCACAAGGAGCGGGTGGCCTCAGGCACCTTTGGCAAGGAAACAAGGCCTTTGTTTGACAGAAGGAAGCACAAGCAATTCACATGAGTAAACAAGTAATGAGCACAGACTCACCGAAGTACTTAGCAGCAGTTAGCATAAGAAAAACCTGGCAGGCCTAACTTGACCTGAGAGTGACTTGACAAAAAGCTTTAGCCATAGTCTAGCAGAAGAACTAAGGGCAAGTGTGGAGTCAGGCCTGTGCAGGGAAGCCATGAGGAAGACTTTGTGCTGCTTTGGGGCATGGAGACGGCTCCTGGCCAGGGCCTGGACATCAGCTTCAAGTACAGCAATCTGACACAATGTATTTCTAACCCCCTGCCTATCGAATCACCTCAGCAGTGTAAAGATGGATGGTATGTTTGATACAATTCCTACATCAACCCCCTGAAATTTATAGGTGGTGGAGAAACATTTCAGTGGGTGCAGACCCCTGCCCTCCTGCCAGGTCAGTAAAAGGGCTTTTGGCAGACAGTGCATTTGTCTGCTCATTTCTTTGAATAAGGGAGACCCCTCAGGACTGCTGTATCCTGAGGGAACACCGTTGGCCTTGACCTGTAGGCACCTGCACCAGCTTAAAATCAGCTGCCCCAGCTTGCAGGACCTCTCTTGGCCAGCATCCTGACGTGGATGCAGGACTGCTGTGAGGCACTGCTGGGACCCAGCGGGACGGGACCGGCTGTCTCGTGTCCACGTAGCACCCCCTGACACAGCCAGGGTCATCCTGAAACCAGAGAAACGCTCACGTGTCAGCACAGGGGAGCAAGGAGCACTGGGCTCCTCTCAGGGTATCTCAGCTGGGCTGGCTCCACAACACAGCCCCATTTTAAGGTCTGCTGATACCCAGCTGCCAGAAATGCCTACCTTGCTCTCTCCAAGATGCACAGGGAGAGCCAATGAGCAGGACGCCTTGGGAGGCAAACCTTCCCAGCCTTTTCTGAGGCCAGGGACACACCAAGATCAAACAAGACTCTCCACGCTGCGTGGTCCACACAGCCCAGCTCTGTGCTGGCCCTGGGCCACAGCAGCATCCCCCAAGCAAGAGGCAAATGCATATTGCCAAGAGTTGAAACCCAGCAGACAGGGAAGATGTGAAAAGTGTGTGCATAAAGGCCTTTTAATTCACAGCTCTCAAAGAGAGCTTTGGGGCTTGTGGCTGGACAGAGGCGCTCCTGCTCACACCTCTGTCCAAAGGGGGGAACACACCCTGCTGCAGGTGCTTGGGTTGGTCTCCATAGGTCCAGGCGGATGCCAAACCTGCTCTTCACAGCCTTCTCCCTTGCCCTGCCCCTCTGCCAAGTGCAATGAGCCTCAAAGACTGAAAGGACCACAGAGAGACAAAGGGGGACACTTGCACCTGCCTTCCTGGGAAGCACTTCCCTTGAGAAGCAAGCCCCTTTCCTCCAAAGGCATTTCCCCAAACATGTAGCTTTCCTGGGGAACACCAACACACTCTTAAGAAAAGCTGGCAAGATTGAGTGACTTCAGGTCCTTTCAGGACAGGCACTCCAGCTGTAGCTCCTATTCCCCCAAGTGTGTTTCCAGGTGGAGGTTCAGAGGTGCAGCCC
Organism: Vidua chalybeata; assembly: GCF_026979565.1. Classification (NCBI taxonomy): domain Eukaryota; kingdom Metazoa; phylum Chordata; class Aves; order Passeriformes; family Viduidae; genus Vidua; species Vidua chalybeata. The sequence goes on from NW_026530350.1 coordinate 161,063, forward strand.
CAGGCCCTCTACAAACACAAGCTGCCCGCTGCCTCTTCACCTGCCTCAACTCCTGCCTGGGGTCACGGCAGCAAAACCAGGCTGTTCCAGCCAGAGCCCAGAGCCCTGTTCCTGCAGGACTCTCTTGCCAGCACTTCCTGCACGTGAACATCATCCAGGATATCATGCCCTGGTTCCACGAGAAATTCCTCTACACATTCCCCTTTTTCTTTCTGGACAACCCAGGCTCTATTTACAATAGACTCTAAAGTTTTCTTCATGCACGAAAAAATTCTGCCAAAGATAATAAGTACAGCAAAAGTGACAAGAAGGATTCTACTTCCTTCCATCAAGAAGGTTTTCAGCCATCCAGTAATTCCACATTCCTTGAGCCATTTGTCCAAAGGATTTTCAACAATAGTAAGCTTTTTCATATTCTCTTGAAGTAGGGAAAGTCTCTTGTCAATGGAAGCAGAGTGATCAGAAAGATTCATGCAACACATTCCTTCAAAATCCTCACAGCGATGTCCTTGAGCCAGTAACAAGAAATCAGGTGCGGCACGATTGTGTAATCCAGCGTGTCGTCTACTGCCAACGTCAGTGGTGAGCTCACTTAATATTTTGGAGGTGATATTAATTTGTTTCCCTGTCCAATAAGCCAGTCGTCTCATTAGTTCAAAAGCTCGGGCGGAAGCAACTCCTGGTACAAAAATTGATGCTAAAATGACAGATGGTCGTCCCCACAATTGAACATCATCTCTACAGTCAGGTCCTAATTCTAATTGGTGTATGCTACGCTTAGCACGTTGAGACTTGTGACTTATGTTGAGTACCTGTTGGATGCTGGTGGCAAATGATGTTAATTTGCCAAAGTAACACGGTCCTCCTGCTGCTTTGCAGGTATGGCAGGCCAGGCACGATCCCCACAAATGAGGAATACTCCTGGAGGTTACATCTGTGCCGTGGCCCTAAACCATGGAACAGGCCAAATCCAATTGTCACAAACAGCAGGAATGTTGTTGTACCAAGGGGATCCAGGGGCAATGCAAGTACTATTACTTCTTGGTTTGAATGCCTGAAGGTTTTCGGAGCTAATGTCCTTTCTCTGAAATCCAAAAACTAGACAGTAATTTCCTGGAGCAGACCCTAACATGTCAAGCTCCTGAGGTTCTTTTTATACCTGTAACATTCAGTCCTTTTGCAATTAAGAATGCTCGGGACCCTAGCGGGGTTGGTCAAAATGTTGAGTTGTTTGCAGCAATTAATTGGAATGCCTTTTGTTTCATTTCATCCTTGTGGATATTCTCAGTTCAGTCAGAGAGAAAAAGAGAGATTTCTACCAGGCTGAGTCTGGGAGAGAGTTGGAAAAGAATGTAAAGAATTCACTATGTCTCTTGTTCATATTGTTTATAGATATATTCTGCCACCGTGCATCATTCAGAGCACAACAATGGTGTGAGATGTTTTTACTTTAAGACCAATGAAATTTGTCTGCACAATGTTCTCTCTAAAGAGAGTGGTGCATTTGAAATAAATCAGTTTTCCTTCTCACTTCTGAACTGGAGTTCTTTGTTCCTGTCCTGCCACAACAACAACAGGCGGTAGTACAAAACTCATCTGCTGCTTGTTCAGGCTTGGGATATACTTTACTTTTTGTCCAAGGCCTGAATTCTGTGAGATTCTTCAAAGGAACTCCGATGAAGCAAGTACAAAAGGGATCAGAGGGGGTAGCTAGTGATAAACAGAATGACTTTTGCCCTGTCTGATTGGCCCAGGTAACCCACATATTTGTTCATGGTTGGATGTTAATCCATGCTGTCTTCTCCAAGGACAGCTTTGTCAGTCCTAACAGCCCTATAATCAAATGAAACAAGAATTTTGTAATTCTTGTTCCTAACTGGCAAAATGAACACCACAGGCTAAGAGCTTGAGTTCTTTTTGTGGATAAGACAACAGTGTAAGCCTTGGTTAAAGGATGCCAAAAGAAAGCTTTGTATAGGCCTTCAATCTTTTCTGGTATCCATGTTTCTGGAAAAGGCTGATCTGGCTCAAGGTTCAGAAATGCTCTACTAGGTTCTTCAAAGGTAATACTAACAATGACATTTCAGCAGTCTGAGCACAAAGCATGATCAGTTTGCAAGTGGTTCCACTGTATAACCAAATTCTTTCTACAACTACTGCAATGTATCACTATGTCTGCTTGATTTCCACAATTCTCACAAACAGAGTTTTTATAGCACTTTCTTAACACAGCATTACAAGCTAGCAGTCCAAATGATTATCCTGCTATGACTTTTGACACGACGTCTTCTATGGAAGGTGGGATTGGTCCGAGTTCTTTGTGGAATCTCTTGAAAATTGGGAAGAAGTAGAGTTGATATCGATATTCCCTTCATTCTGCTGGGGTTGACATGCAGGGCAGACAAATCTGCTAGGGACCCACAAAGGTTCTTTACCTGTGGAAATACAGAAATATCCTTGACCAATAAAGAACACTGGACTGGGTCCCTCCCAGTTGCCCATAGTCACATGTTTTTAGAATGAACTTGCATCCCAGGAATGGTTTGATTTTGACTGTTTTGAATAGCCTGATGATGTATAACAACAGGAGGCCCCTCTCTTCCTTCTGTTAGAGACAAGTAATTCCATATAAAAATTACTTTATTTAACTGTTTACTTGCATCAATCTCAGTTGTCTTTTCTTTCCTCAAGTATTCTTTTATTGTGCGATTTGCTCTCTCGACTATGGCCTGTCCTGTAGGGGAGTGGGGAATTCCCCTGACATGTTTCACACCCCATGTTATCATAAATCTAGCAACCCATAAACTACTGCAAGCAGGGCCATTATCTGTTTTGATTTCTGCAGGCACTCCCATAACTGCAAACCAGGCTGTTAAATGTCTTTCAACATGAACTGCCTTTTCTCCAGCCTGGGCAGTGGCCCAAATGAAGTGAGAGTATGTATCAATTGTTACATGGACACATCTAGACTTTCTAAATTCAGGAACGTGTGTTACATCCATTTCCCAAATTTGGAATGCTTTTAAACCTTTTGGGTTTAAACGCTATACCAGGACCACGATGACTACACTGAGGACAGGAACGAACAATTCCTTTTGCATCTGCCAAAGGGATTCTGTTCTGTCGATGCAATGATTTTGCATTTTGATGAAACATTTTGTGAAAAATGCGATCACTTGTTTTTAGAATTTTTAAAAGTTTAATAATAATAAAATGGTTATAAAAATAGCAATACAATTAGAGCAATTAAAATTTCGGGTTAGGTCAATTACAAGAGAATTAAAAGCAAAGACTTACAGACATCTGGATGTTCTTGGGCACTAAGCTGCCAAAAACATGCCTTGCGAACAAAGGAATAACCCTTAAAAGCAACAGTCTGTTGCATATTCATCTATCTCATATATGATGCATAAATTCCTTGCAAATTAAGAACTTTTCTGGTTTTTGTCAACTTCTTCCCCTTAATCCTGGTGCTTCCATAAAGATGGAGAGAAGGTAGAAGAATGTTTGTCTTTTCCGATAAGGAGGCCGTAACTCTTTGTGTCCTGTCACTGCTATCTCTCTGCAGAGTTTCTTGATTATCTTATTGTTGTGGTGTGTCTTCTCCCTCCTAGATGTATAAGCCCTTCCGCTTTCCCCCACTCCAACACCTGCTGTGAGCCCTACTTGTCAATCTTGGAAGAAGTCCAGACAGGGCATCGAGTGATTGGCACATTCAAAAGATTCCCCCTGCCTCCCAGGGAGTATTGGGCAATCTAGGTGCCTTTTTCTCCCTGGGACCCATCTCCCCTCACCTGGTTGGTTAATTCCCTGCCCCTGCCCTCCCCCCTGCCCCCAGGATAAAACCGGGTACCGGCCATGCGGTTGGCACTTCTGTTGGAGCTGTTGCTGGATTCAGAAGCTCGTAGCTGGAATAAACACTCTGGATTTAACCCTCTGGCAGAAGTGACTCCTTCCTTCACCATAGCCCAAAGTCTCTCCACTGAGGAATACTGTCCGCTGGGGTGTCTGGCAAGCTTGCAGCCACCTGCAGCCTCTGGGTGAGCCAAAGGGTGTCTCTGGGGTTAAACCACCCCAGCGCTGCCATTGAGCTCAGCAATGGGGCAAGCCCGGGCGTGTTCCCGCTGGAAATATTGGTATCCCCATTATCTTATCCCTTTCTTGAGCTAGTAAAAAATCTTACATCGCAGAGTTTCTATGTTAACATTATGGTATAACCTAAAACTATATTTAACACACCACTCAAGAGAATTAATACAGCATAATTTTCTCATATTACACATATCATATTCATTTTAATATTTGTGAAAAGCCACTCATAAAAGATGCATTTTTCACAATTTCATGGCTGTTTTGGGCTTCTTCCAATTTGTTTCTTGGAGGTGTTATTGCAAAACAACTGACTGCTTCATCTGCTCGTGCATTGCCTTTGCCTAATCTAATGTTCCACTGATGGCTTCTGATATGCATCATGCAGAATTCTTGCTCTCTTTGCTGAAGTGTGGTATGGAACTGTACAAACAGTTCACCAAGCTGCTGATTTTTTGTTTCCCGTAGCAAAGCATCTTCAATGCGCTGCACTACGCCGACTACACACAATGACTCTGATGCTATGTTTACAGGCGTATCTTTCCAGTTTCCAAAGCCCAGCACACGGCTTTCGGTTCTAAGGTTTGGAGGCTGTCTCTCTGTTGCCCAAGGATGATGTGCTTCTGCCAGTGATTTTCTGATTGCCACACACATGCAGCCTTCTTCATTTTTCGCCCTGCATCTGTAAACACCTTTAACTGGCCCTTTGACTGGCCTTTCAGAACAGAGTGTCCTTTTGACCCGTATCGTTCAAGCATCTTCCAAAGAGGCCCTTTTGGTCGATTATTATGTACAGTTCCTGTAGAGCCTATCAAGGCTTCTTGCACTTCAATCGAATGCCACAGGAGCCATTCCAAATCATCTCCACGGACCGGGATGCTGATGCCTGCAGCCTCAGCTCCATCTAGTTCAATGATTCTGTCCCTCCTTTTCCTTACCAAAGCTGCTAATGCTTCTGACCAACACGAAATACGATGCCATAATTGCATTGGCAAAAACAACCACTCAAGAATGATGGCCGTGTCCTCCCCCTTTTTCTTTTGCCATTGTAGGATAATGGCAAGGGGAGAAGTGGTGGCGTTGCAGATCAGAAGAGATAATGGCTGATCTGGCAATCGGCGATTACTCCATCCTGTTTGAATCTTACCAGCTACTGCATCCAGGGCAGCCTGTTGTTCTGGTGAACAGGTGCGGGGACTATGTGCCTCGGTGCCATGCAGCCAAGACTGGAAGGGGAGGAGGTCATCATTGGTGATGCCAACTAGATTACGAAGCCATTGTACGTCTCCCAAAAGCCTTTGAGCATCATGCAGGGTACCGATCTGTGCAGTGATGGTTACCTTTTCTGGCCTGATCTGAGCGTCTGAGATGAGCCAACCCAGGTATTTCCATGGTACAGAAGGCTGGACCTTTTCAGGGGTGACAGTCAGTCCACAGGAGTGCAAATGGTTGATGATCCACTCAAATTCACTATCTGTTAAATCAGATTTGGCAGCAAACAAAATATCATCCATGTGGTGATAAATGAGCATGTGAGAACATCGCTTTCGCACAGGCTGAAGTGCCCAATCCACAAAGATTTGACACATACTTGGACTCTTTCTGGACCCCTGGAGTAAAACTACCCATTCATAGTGTTTGGCAGGGGCTGCAGGGTTGACAGATGGCAGAGTAAATGCAAACCTCTGTGTATCATCAGGGTGTAAAGGAATTGTGAAAAAACAGTCCTTTAAGTCTATTATTATTATCATTTGCCAATTTTGTGGGATCATTGTAGGAGCAGGAAGGCCAGGTTGCAGTGCACCCATACCTAACATTTGATCATTAACTTTTCGTAAATCATGCAAAAGTCGCCACTTGCCAGATTTTTTTCAGGATGACAAATATAGGAGTGTTCCACGGGCTTGTGGAAGGTTGAATGTGACCTGCTTTTAGCTGTTCCTGCACTAACTCTTCTGCAATGCGCAGCCTTTCTGAGGTCATCGGCCACTGGTCTGCCCACACTGGCTTTTCAGTTAACCATGTAATTTTTAGAATGGGCGGCTGCCGCCCAGTGGCCGTGGCACAAAATGCTGCTCTGTTGTCAGGACCAGTCCCGGTTGTGACAAAACATCCTGTCCAATCAATCCTGGTAAAGTGTGTGGAAGTTGCATTACATAAGGTTTAATTACAATTGTTTGGCCGTCTTCAAACTGCAAAGTAATTAAGACTTTACTTTGTTTTGGTGGTTTTGCTCCTCCCACCCCCACTGCTTGGGCAACTGGAGATTGTAATTCCCATGTCTGAGGCCACATATGTTGATTAATGATGGTGACATCTGCTCCAGAGTCTGGTAATGGTTCTAAACTAATTTGTTGACTGCCCTTTTTCAGTTGAATTTTCGGATATGGTCTTTGATTAAGGTCCAGTGTGAAAAACACACCATATCCAGAGGATCCAAAACCTTTATGTCCTCTTACTTTAGCTACTTGGCCTTGTTTTTTGAGTTTTTCATAATACTCTCAATGTGTAAGAAAGTTTTCATAGGGAAGTATTTGTGCAATCTTGCTGCCTTTAGGAATTGTTACAGGTGGTTGTAAAGCACAGGCCATGATTTGTACTTGCCCTATGAAATCTGCATCTATTACTTCGGGTAATGCAATTACTCCTTGTTTGCTTGTTGACGACCTGCCAAGTAAAAGCCCTCCGGCTGGAGACTCAGCCCTGAGCACAGGGCCTTTTACTTCAGCTGGAATCAATGTTACCTCTTTGTTGCTCAGGGTTACCTCTACTGTGGTTGCCACGTCCACTCCGAGACTCCCTCGGGTGGCTGGGACGCCCTGGTATAGGAAACCGTATTTTTCATCTGTGTCGAAGGGCTGTGTTGGGTTGAAGGGGTCTGTACTTGTGTCTTTGTGCAGAGACAGGTCGCGCTGCTCTGCATGTTTCTTGATGGTTTGTGAGCACAGGCAGCGGTGGCACGAGTGTCAGAGTTACACACATGACACCAAACAGTTTTGGAACAGGTTCGCCGCATATGCCCAAATTCACCGCATGGGAAGCAGGTAGCAGTTTTAATCTTTCTGTTATTTTGACCTTTTATTTTAGCTTGCTTGCCTCGGTTTCCAGACAGAGCAGCTGCAATTACATGACCTTGTTCCTTTAATGTTTCTTTCATCGCTGCCGTGAAGGCGGCTGTCTGATTATTCTGTTCTGCCCGAGTGGCTCTCATAAGCATTTTGTCAACTGGGCTCCCTTGGGGTAATGTTGCCAGGATTGCTCTCGTTCTGGCATTTGCTCCTTCAAAAGCGAGAGTGCGGAACATATGTTCCTGGAGTTCAGGAGGCAAATCTGCATTATCTTTTATTGCTGCTGACAGACGGTCTAGGAATAGTCCACAGGGCTCTGTTCTTCCCTGGCGGACTGTGGTATAAGGTGCAGGTTTTTTCTTATCAGGTACAGACAGAAGAGCTCAGTGGGCTAAAGTCTGGGCAATTTGGTGCATTTGAATAGGATATTGTAGCTGAACTTGTGTGTTAGAATAGGGTCCTTGCCCAGTTAGCATGTCTGCCTGTATACCATACAGAGGGTCTCCTACTATTAAATGTTTATTTGCTTCTTCAACTGCTAATCTTTTCCATTCTCTTTCAAACAACAAATACTGAGACAGAGTGAGGAGAAGGGAAGCAACTCTTGCACAGTCAGCAGGGGCAAGGACACCTGCTGTAGAAATAAACGGAATAATTTGTCGGGTAGCTTCTGATCGAATACCATGGGTAGTAACTGCTTGTTTTGCTGGTTGCAATATTTTCCAATCATGAGGTTCCCAATTTGCTTAATTATTACTGACTATTGCAGGGCAAGCAAGAGAACTGGCAGCCTGCCATTCACCTTCTATGATAGCATCTCGAATCACACCCGACCATCGCTGTTGAATTGGATCTTTTTCCGGCCTTGGTGCCTGCGGGGGTATTGCAAGGCATCCGGGCATGGGTGGAGCAGTCGGCTCCTCAGGGGGTGTCACAGGGACTGGGATGGAAAGGGGTGTCGGAATAGTCTTTAGCACTGACACAGTCTCTGTTCGTTTTTCCAATTGTTCCTGCCGTATGGATAATTCTGCTAATTTCTTTAACACTTCTTGAATTGAGTCATTAGAATCCGATTTTTTAGCTTTGTACTTAGATTCAGAGCGCTTTGACCTTCTAACTCTATCTTTTTCCTCTCCCTCGGACTCAGCCAACAGCATAGATTCGTCTGATGCTATGTCAGTCAAAGGAGGGCACAGGGAAGGGCAGCATTCTTTTCTTTTCCTTTCTGCCCGCAAGCTGAAGCTGCCTTTTTCGGCCTTGCATCACCCACCGCCTCAGGAATTTCTTCTATTTCTGCTGCTTCAGGCACTGCTTCCATATCTCTGGCTTCTCTTGAAGAGGGGATCAGTTACTTTTTCTAATTTTTGACCAGCTGCAGCAGACTCTGATGGGGCAACCTCCTCTTTTTGTGATGGATTATTTAACAACTCTTGCAAATTAGAGCAAAGAGGGGCAGAGATTCCTTTCATGGGGACCTTTCCAACTCCAAAAATGTTAGCGAGATGTGACGGCTTGGAAGGAACTTGTTGCTTTGCTCCACTCACATCACCTCCCAAATCCTCAATGGCTGCGGCAGCTACCTTTTTCTCAGCTTTCATAGTCTCTGATATACTGGTGATAGATTTCCAAGTAACTCCTAACTCCCTTGCTTCTTTTCCATATTTTCCACCTTCTATCATGATATCCCGGAGGAAGTTTCCTACCTCTTGCCATTCAGATTCACTAAAGAGCAGGGCAGGTTCAGAAAGCTTTCCTTTTTTTTAACATGCCCATTTTATTAGGGCTATTACTTCTTCTTCTTTGGTGTCCTCACCTCTCTTTGAGAGGATAGTTGTCAGTAATTTAACTGCCGCGTCTAATTCCATCCTGGTCTTACCTTGGCCAGGGCTTGATCGGCCGCTCAAGCTCCGGACTCTGCTCTTGCGTTTGCCTACCAGGCCTCTCCTGCCTCCAGCTCTCCGGCTCCCAAATCAGGTGCTTACCTGATGCTTGGGAGCCTTCCGCATGTAAGTGATCTGCATTTAAGCAAAGGAGTCCCTGTTCATGGTGCCAGTATGAAGGGGGTCCCACGGAGAGCCGGCCGGAGTGATGACACTCAAATCACTATGGCTACATGTCCTCCTCCTTTTTGGTCTAATTTATCCATATTTTCTTCCTTATTGCCTTACATCATAAAATAGCTAATTAACATTCATTGGTTAAGGTCATATGATTACATCTACAAGTCACTTATTGATTGGCTGTTATACTACAAGCGTCTGATCAGGTTATAGTACGTGACAGTTTTCAGCATCCAGCACAGACTATTGTATTCATACAAAGCTTACTGTCTTTCCAAGGATGTCCTAAATTCTTCTCAAGTAACTAAAGTATCTCCGTAATCTGCAGGCCAGGGTTGTCCAGTTCCTGCAAAGAAATGCCATCAAGGATATCATGCCCTTGTTCCATGAGAAATTCCTCTACATTTCTCGAATGTCACACAGCTGGTCTCTAATGTCACAGCCTGTTCTGTGATGTCATAGCCTGCTCTGTGATGTCAGACCTCTGCCCTGTGATGTCACAGCTGACTCTGTGATGTCACAGAGACAGCCTATGATACCATAGTTGCGTGATGACCTCACATAACCCACTCTGTGATGTCATATCCCACTCTGTGACCTCATGTTCCCAGATGATAAATTGTCTCCACCTGCTGAGCACACACAATGCTCGTTCTGCAAAACCCTGGGCCTATGGAAAGCACACAATGCCCATTGTGTGAGAAGGGGAACTGAAATTCACCAGCCTCAGTGTCCTGCCAGCTCAGCCAGGCTGACGGGAACATTGGGGTCCACGACCACCAGGGACCACCAGAGAGACCCCCCAGGACAGAAGAAGGCATGCAAAAAATGAGAGGGGAAATGTGTGTCGAAATCTCCCCCAGATTGTGGTGACTCCAGGTGGTGGTAAAGTCTCTCCTCCCACCCGTGCCTTCAAAGAAAGACTCAGTAGTCTTCAGTGGTCTGGTCTCAAGGCAGTTTATTGCATGTTATCTCAAGGCACTCAGACTTCCTGCCATTCTCCCTGACTCCTTCTCCTTCTGCGTCTCTCTGCATCTCCCTTCGTCTTCGTCTCTCCGGCCCAAGGGGCTGGTGCCATCTTTTATATTACACATTACGTATTAAATGTTTATTAAATGTTCCCCAATGCCTATTACCTATATTGAACAGTGGCTTTCTACTCTAAACCAATCTGTAAGTGCCAACATCACCAAGAACATGGGGAATAGGAAGGAGAAAGAAGGAGGACAGGGCACGCCCAAATCCCTCCATCTTAGAACTTCTGACCCCCATGTACAAAACTCAGACCTCTCTGTACAAGGCCTAAAATCCCCCTGTACAGCACTCAAAAATCCTACCTTTTGCTTTGTGATTACTTCTATTATAATATCTAAACTTTTGTGATTTCTTGTTCTCCCTGCAAAGTTGGTAAATTGTTCCATGGGTCAAACTCAAAACCACAGGGGTTTCTGGCTGCCTGCTAGGGTCTCAGAGGCTTCTGCCCTGGACCCGGAACATCCAAGAGTGTCTGAGGGACACCTTGGGTTCCGACATCTCCCCCTCCTGTTTGCACTAAGAAGACCTGCCTTGCCACTTTGTCCATGACCCGCCGAATGCATAGAAAAATGCACGGCAGAACAAGCAGAAGAACTAGAAATCCTGTAAGGATATAAAATGCTATCTTCAAAAGCTCCCTCCACAATGGTGAGAGACTAAAAAGGTTGATGAAGTCATCCCACCAGGATCCTGCAACCTTTTGCAATTTGCTGATGCTGTTTTGCATTTGTTTTATATTTTCATGGATAGATTTCGAGTGAGCAGACAAGTTCATGCAGCACATCCCCTCAAATTCTTCACACCCATGTCCATGTGATAGCAGCAAATAATCAATTGCCGCCCTGTTCTGAAGCGTTGCTTGTCTCGCGCTGTCGATATCTGTTAACATGTCGCTCAGTGCAGAAGAAATGGCAGGAGTGTGTTTGCTCAGCCAACACGCCATGTGGTCCAATTGTGTCAAGGCCACCCCCAATGCTGCTTGGGGTGAGAAAATTGCTACTGCAATTCTCTGAGCCTTGTTTCAGGTATAAACCTCATCATCACAATTTGGGCTATATTGTTCAATGGATCTTATTTCCCTGCGTGACTGTTTCCTCAAAGTTTTCAAATTGGGTGTTATCAATGAGAGTTCTCCAATGCTGCATGGACCGCCCCTGATTTTTGCGGGGATAACAGGCCAAATTCTGTCCCCACAAATCAAGAAAATTCCTTTTGGTAAAACGGCTGGATTCTGGAGGGATAGTTTGCTCATCATCTTGGTGTAATTGCACCAGGATGATGCATTTCTGTAAAAGAGCTGGTTTGGAGTGACATCTATCGTGTGGTTATCTGTCTCTGTCACTCCCGATGGGTTGAATATGATGCAAAATTTCATTCTTGTTGACCCAAAGATGTCCAATTCCTGGGGTTCGAAATGAGCCACAGGAAGGAACTGTGTCCAAACATGCCATCCTTCCTCAGGATCCGAAAAAGATTTCAGAACCTTTGGAGGGATGTTCTTTGGGATCGGCCATTCCTTCACCGGCACACCTACCAAACATGTCGAGAATGGTTTCCCTGGCCTTGAACGAGTCAGACAAATGCTGTCCAGACCTGCTGCCTTTGCCAAAGTTTCCCACACATTTCCCTTTGGCTGTCTCATGGGAAAATGTGCCCTATTGCCCATGGCAACAGGCAAAAGAATGAAGCACATGAACACTATCTGTCTGAACCCCATGCTCATGTCCTCACTCTCTGTGAGAAACCTTGCAGTGCAGCAACACCCGAATGACACTCGAGTCCCAAGAAGAACCCCAAGTCTCTGAGTTGTCAATCGTTGTCTGATGAGATGTTTGCAGCGCCGTTGTCTGCCTTCGTTTGCGTGCCTGTCTCTTTGCTTCTTGGATCTGTGTCCGCTTGCGTCTGCACCCGGTAAGGTTTTACGTGCCTTGCTGACACCCACTTCAGCCCTCGCCCTGTGGAGACACAAGCGAAACCCTTGCCCCAAGTGATTGCTTGACCTGTGGGAGAATGAGGAATTCTGAAAATGTGTTTGACTCCCCATTTTTTTAAAAATCTGTCAAGCACTTTGCCTGTGTAGGTTGGTCCATTATCTGTTTTTATTTCTTGTGGCACCCCTAATGATGCAAATGCTTGTAAAAAGTGTCTGCAGGCATGTTCTGAGGTTTCCCCTGTATGTAATGATGCAAAAATTGCCCCTGAGAATGTGTCAACTGAAACATGGATGTTTTTGAGCCGCCCAAAAGATGGGTATTTTGTGACATCAGTTTGCCACAGCTGGAGACTTTGCAATCCTCTTGGATTGACTGCTCCTGTGGATGCAGGTGGCTGCACAAGTTGGCAATCTGGGCAAGCACTGATGATTTCCTTCGCTTGGCTTTTTGAAAGGCGAAAGGATTCCATCAATGCTTGAGCATTTTGATGGAAGAATGCATGGCTCAATTTTGCTTGCTCAAAAATGTCTGGCAGTGTCTGCGAGATGGACATTGTGAGCTTGTCTGCGCGAGCATTCCCTTCTGCTAAAAACCCTGGAAGTGAGGAATGCGCCCTGATGTGTGTAACAAAGTATTTGTGTTCCCTATTTTCTAGGATTGTTCTCATGCATGATAAATATGAATATAAAATTTCGTTATCTGTGTGCTTCAAAAGTGATCCCTCCAATCGTTTGACCACATTCGCAACATATGCTGAATCTGTGATCAGATTGAGAGGTTCCGGAAACAACTGAAAAGCCCTGACCACTGCTGCCAATTCTACAATATTTGTGGTGAACCCTGCACTGTCTTGATGTCTGATTCCCATTCCTCTGTTTTTGGGTTTTGCCATGTGATCACTGATTTGTGAGTTTTTCCTGAACTATCAGTGAACACTGTCACCCCTTCCACTGGTCCCTGACTTATTTTTGGTTTTTCTCTAAAACTTATTTTTGCATTTAGCATTCAGTGAGGTGGGAAATGATCTGTGCAAACCCCTGGATACCCTAACAACGCAATGGAAATATCTTGTGAGTTTTGCATTGCCCATTCAAAATAATCTTTCTTCAAAGGTAAATGAATGATTGAGAAATCTCTGCCTGACATTGTCAGCAACCTTGTCCTTGCTTTGATGATGATCTGAGCCATCATCTCCAAGTCTGTGAGAATTGTTTTTGAGGGCCTGTAAGCTAAAAAAACCCACTCTATCATCAGAAGAGGGTCTCCTTGAGATGAATCCCATTGAAAAATCAACCCATGCAGTTGTGCTGTTTCCCCCAACACCGCCAAATGGAAAGGCAACGATTCCGCAAAGCGATGTGCCTGTCTCTGTTGAATCATATCTGTGATCTTTTCAAGATCTTTCCGTGCTTCAGGCGTGAGAGTTCTGGGAGATCTGATGTTGTTGTCCCCTCTCAGGAGATCGAGCAGTGACAAAAAGTCATCATTTGTGATTCCCAAGATCGGTCTCATCCAGTTGATCTCCCCCAAAAGCTGTTGCAAGTCCTGCAGATTGGTGACTTTTGTGTTGATCTCCAGTTTTTGTGGCCTTATTGTTTGCTTTGTGATTCTCCGTCCCAGATATTTCCAAGGTGCAATTTCTTGTATTTTTGAGGCACTAATTTCCATTCCTGCTTTTTGAACCTCTGCGATCACACAGTTGCGGACTCTCTGCACCTCCTGTTTTGTTGGTGCCGCGATGAGCAAATCATCCATGTAATGAACGATTTTTGTTTTCGGATGTTTCTCCCGTGCTGGACGCAAAACTTGAGCCACATACCATTGACAGATGGTCGGAGAATTTTTGAGACCCTGTGGAAGAACGGTCCAATGGTACCTTTGCAGGGGTTCCTCCCTGTTGAAACTTGGGACGGAAAATGCAAAACGTGGAGCATCATCTGGATGGAGTGGAATGCTGAAAAAGCAGTCCTTGAGATCGATGATGACAAGCAACCAATCTCTCGGGATCATTGAGAGAGATGGAAGTCCCAGCTGGAGTGGCCCCATATCTTAGATGACCTCATTGATCTTCCTGAGATCGTGAAGCAGTCTCCAAGATCCTGAAGTTTTCTTGTGAATGACAAACACTGGGGAATTCCATGGGCTATTTGTTGGTTTGATGTGTCCCTTCTGCAGCTGTTCCTGGACTAACTTTTTCAATGCACTCAATTTCTTTCGTTCAAGGGGCCACTGATCCACCCAAACAGGATCATTGGTTTTCCAAGTCAATTTCAGAGTGGTGAGTGCCACAGTGACCCCCATTAAAAATCCAATTCCAATCTCGGTCCCCACTGTGCTAAGAGGTCTCTTCCCCACACTGTGATGAGTTTTTGCACAATGAAAGGACGAATGATTGCTGTTTTTCTTCCTGGACCTTTGATAACGAATGCGTTCTCACTCTGCATGCATAGGGAACTTCCTCCTATGCCTGTGAGAGAACCCAAAGGTGCAACCAAGTCCCATTCCTGGGGCCAAAAGATGTATGAAATGACTGTGACATCTGCCCCTGTGTCAAGCATCCCTGTAATGACGACTGTTTTTTCGTTACAAGTCAACTGACAGGTAATAAAAATAAAAAATAAATAAAAAGCAAAGAATTACGGACGTCCGGATGCTCTCGGGCACTTAAGCCACAACAAGCATGCCTTGTGAACAAAGAAATCACCTTAAAAACAATAGCCTGTTGCATATACAAAACACTTCATGATTATGCATATATTTTATTTAAAACATGAAATTCGTCTGGTACTTGCTAAAAAGTTTCTATTAATCCCCAGGCGCCTTCGAGTCTAAGTCAGGCTTGAAGAAGTTCGTTTCTGTTGATAAGGAAAGCCATAAATTCCTCTCCTCTGGAAAATTTAGGGGTTTCTGAAATTGTTATCTTTGTGCGAAGAATTCCTTGATTATCTCATCTCTTTCTTGAGCTAGTTAAAAAGGATCTTACATAGTATAGTATAGTTTCTATTTTAACATTGTGTTATAACCTAAAAATACATTCAACCCACTACTTGAGATAATTAATACAGCATAACTTTCCAACATTACACATATAATATTCATTGTACCTATTGCGTAAAGCCAATCATAAAATATGCATTTTTCACACAGCCAAAAAGGAATGAAGAGTGGGACAGACAAACCATCCTGGGGAGGTCCAGGCATTCAGCTGGGACTGTGGAGAGTTTGGTCCTTGCCAATGGGATGTGTGTCCCCAAGTGCAATCTCCTGGCCTGCAGGAGAGTCTCGCTCACCTGCCAAAGCAGAAAGCTCAGGGCTGTGCTCGGAATGGGCTTGTCTGATGCAAAGATGTCAGAGCAATGTGAGGGCAGAGCCAGCCCAGCTGTGCCCAAGGCG
The DNA here is from genome assembly GCF_026979565.1 of Vidua chalybeata. Taxonomy (NCBI): domain Eukaryota; kingdom Metazoa; phylum Chordata; class Aves; order Passeriformes; family Viduidae; genus Vidua; species Vidua chalybeata. The sequence goes on from NW_026530350.1 coordinate 176,642, forward strand.
TGGCTGCTCTGGGCTCTGCCAGGGCTCTGCTGGAGCTCAGCACCGGGCCCCAGTCAGCCAAAGAAGAAATGGTGTGACATGCAGCACAGAGTTGCTTGAGCATTTCAGCAACACAGCTCAAGTTTGCAGAGTGCACACCTCCAAGGGAAAACATGCCACCACCCAAAAATTAAAATTGTTCAATAGCTTCTGAAATGAAATCAATCTGGGATGACCCCAAATGCCATTTTTCAGCTTGCTCAAGCTGTAGCTCAGGCCTTTGCTGAACAATTCTCTCCCCCACCTGCCTTTTTACTTCCCAACTGCTCCCTCTTTTCCCCCAGTGAGTTCCCAGCACTGTTGCCTTCCTTGATGCCCCTCACCAGGAGGAAGGCTGAGCCCCCAGCTTAGGGACTCATCCTGACACTGGCTGAGGAGCTGCAATGTCTCAGAGGTCTGGTTGGATTTTAGTGGCATTCAGAGCTGCTCTCCAGCCCTCCGCTCTCCTCACTGCTGAGCTCCCACTCCCTTTTCCTTGTCCTTTCAGCAGGGTGAGCTCTGTGAATCCCCTTGGGCCTCCCACTCTTCCCAGCCCATGCACCCACCTCAGTTAGGCTGAAGCTGCAGCTTCTCTGTCTCCTCTGGCACACCAGTCCAGTCCCCTGTGCGGGGAGCCCCAGCCCCAGAGCGCAGCACCCAACAGTGCCGTCCGGGCTGGAGCAGCTGCCCTGCAGCCCTGGCTTGGCTCTTGTGGCAAGGGAATGCTCCCTGTTTGCAGCTGTCCCTGCAGGATGGCCCAGGGCAGAGCCCAGCTCCCACTGCAGCCCTGAAGCTTGGGGCAGACAGTGGTCCCAGAGCTGAGGTTCATGGGGAGCACCCGCAGCTGTGCCTGGCACTCTGTTGCCGTGTGTCACAGTGCAGGCTGCCTTGTACTGGCTGAATGGACCAGCCCCTGCTTTGACTGACAGGGGCCTCGCCCATAACATCTTCCCAAGGCTGCAGGCATTTCACAGGCCAGGAATCTGAAGGGGCGCAGAGATCAGACCAGTGAAATTATCCAGACTGGCTTTTTCAAAGGCCCTTTAAGAAGGAAGGGCTTGAGCACAAACGCTCTC